>NW_028124823.1:0-99009 GCF_965194825.1 Balaenoptera physalus | reverse complement strand
TTTTTGTAGCTACTAGCATTGAGAAAGTGACCAAGATAAGGCCCTTCTCTTTTACTGCCCATGAATGGAACTGTGATTAACCCCACAGAACTTGGTGTTTCCAGAATCCCCTGAACCTACTGACCCTCCATGCATGGCACGACATAGATAAGGATGGTGACGTGTATCCTTGTATAGAGCGTGTTATAAAATGTTTGACTCTTCCCTTCCTCATAATTCCAAAGAATAGGTTTCTTTGGATTTCTGCTTAATGCTGCTGGAGTTGGTACATAAGTTGAGGGAGGTATCAGGACACACTAAAAGAGAGGGTAACTGCACAGAAAATACAAGCAGGTACATTTCTGTGTAGTTTCAAGCAGCTTATTTGCTATATCAACCATGGTGACATGTTGACCCTTCCTCTTTCTACTAGTAGTACAACAAACATAAAGGATATTTAGGCTGCTTGTTTTATCCCCACCTCTCACAATTGATCTGCATTAACATATAGGACAATGAAGGGCCCTTTCTACCATCTTAACCAGTATTTGAGAACTAGAAAATGTCCAGATTTTTCTGGGGTTTATTTTCATATTCCCCAATCAGGCCTATGAAGAATCTTACCTATTGTGTTTATTAATGAAGTCATATCTCTGACGGCATCCCATCATCAACAAAACTGGAAAGAAATTTGAAGGGTCTTCGATTTTACCATACTTGAAATAACAATATTTTAGCCTGACACGTTTTTGGAGTTTAGAAAAAAAATATTTTAAATGAGACAAAAAATCATTTTTATGACACAAGAAGACAGCAATAGTTTTATATTTTTATCTGTTCCACTTGCACACAAGTGTCTCATGGGGTTATGTAAAGCTCTCCTGTTGGGTACTGTGCATGGTGCAAGTATGGATTAAAGCTTAGGAATCTTAAGCTTCAGTCACCTGAAACATTTAAATTAGGATGCAAGCAATCCTGTCCAACATTTGAAAAGAGCAAGACACTCTCTTTATTTTATTTGTTAGGTAATTAATCTGTCTTTTCCCCAAGGAGAGAAACAAGTGGCATCTTCCATCAATGTGTTGCACAAATATCTTTGAACAGAGAGTGCAAGCAGAGGCTGATACAGGATGTGAAAAAAAAATGAGAGACCCTTGTGGCATTTTCTCCTAACTTATTGCAATCTCCCATTTAAAATGTGGGAATAATCAATCTTCTGAGGAAAAAGGCCCAAGGAAGGTTTTTGCTTCTGTGGAATAAGGGGATTGCTAAAGATTTCAGGAGGCAAGACGAATTAGTGAGAATGACCATGAGAAATCAGAGAAAAGTCAGATCCATGGATGAAGTGATGTTTACCACTGTGAATCAATGAGAAGTAGGAGCAAATGAAAAGAAAGCTGATACAACATTTTCTGAATAAATGTAACCTTTCAGCTGTCATAGAAAAAATAATACTCACTATCATACAACATATTTAGTTTAGAAAGTTAACTTAAATTTAAAGCTTAATAATTACATTTATTGAAGAAATGAAAACATATTTGTGGTTTACAATAAATAATGTGTTCTGCTACAGGTAAAAAGATTAAATAAATAAATAGAAATAAGACTAAATAAATAAAGAGGAAAATAACAAATTAGATGTTATTAACATTAAAAACTGACACTCATCTAAAGAAAGAGAAGGAGAGACAGAAAGAGAGAAGAACTCATCTCAAGCATGTATTAAAAACTCCTAAATAAGAAGTCTTCAGATATTAAAAAAAAAAAAAAAGGAAGTCTTCAATAAGAAGATAATGGAATAGCAAAATGGGGGAAATATACCAAAAGATATTTCAAAAAAGAGAGTACAGAATGTTAAGTAAACATATCAAAAGATGCTTGGCTTCTTAGTAGTCAATTAAATGCAAAAGCGTGATACCTGGAATTATCACTCACCAAACAGAAAGTTCAAATGAAAATGACAGGTATTATCAAGTTTGACAAGAATGTGTATAATCCTTGAATCTCATTCACTGCTGCTGAAGATGAAAAATCATACAAATGTTTTGAAAATATTGAGAAATATCTAAAAAGTTAAACACAAGAAAGATATGACTCGAAAATTTTACTACTACGTGTATACTGAACAATAATTTATACACACACCACCAAAGCTCAAGTTCTAGAATTTATATACCAGTGCTGTTCTCAATAGACACAAACTGAAAATCACTCATATTGTCATACACATTGGAATAAATTAATTAATAGTTAAATATTTACATTATGGAATCCTATGCAACAGTGGCAATGCATGATCACAACAACAGGCAACCATGTAGGCATATTCACAAACAACATAAAATAAAAAAGCCCACTCCAAAAGTGATTTTACTGTGCCATAACATTTATATAAAATACAAAATACAGGTAAAGTTATCTTTTTGTTAGATACCAGAACAATATTAAACCTTAAGGGGAGTCACTAGAATGGGACCAGGGGGCCTCTGAGTATCTGGCAATTTTCTGTGTCTTTATCTAGAAGCTATGTTTAGAGTGTATTCAGATGCTGAATTTTCTGAAATTTGTCATTTCCTTACAAACCATGCATGTTTTTTGTTGTTTTTTATACATAACAAAAACTAAAAAAGATAGACCAGGGAAGGTAATTGTATTAGCACTTTAATATCCATGCTTTTCAAGGTGGAAGTGAAAAGTATTAAATACTTGACATTGTGATTACTTCTTAAAAGTAAGGTGAAAATTTGAGGTTAATAAATGACATACTTCTTCATATATAATCCTCAAAGAGGAGAGGTAGAAAGGAGTATTATTTTTTTCTTTAATACAGAATCGTTAAGATACAAAATAATGAAAACAGACTAGGTTTAAAAAAGAGCACACTGGACTTCCCTGGTGGCACAGTGGGTAAGAATTTGCCTGCCAATGCAGGGAACAGGGGTTCCATCCCTGGTCTGGGAAGATCCCACATGCCGCAGAGCAACTAAGCCCGTGTGCCACAAGTACTGAGCCTGTGCTCTAGAGCCTGCAAGCAGCAGCTATTGAGCTTGCATGACACAACTACTGAAGCCCATGCACCTAGAGCCCATACTCCACAACAAGAGAAACCACCGCAAGGAGAAGCCCGTGCACCACAACGATGAGTGACCCCTGCTTCTCTAGTAACAACTGGAGAAACCCTGTGCAGCAACGAAGACCCAACACAACCAAAAATTTAAAAGATTAAATCTTTTGACTTCTGAGATGACTCACGCACGTGGCTGTAGGTAAGAGGCCTCAGTTCCTTGCCACATGGATCTCTCCTTAGGGCTGCTTGAGTGTCCTCATGACATGGCAGCTGGCTTACCCCAGGATGAGTGATCTAGCAGAAACCAAAGCAGAAGCTGCAATGTCTTTTATAACTTTGGAAGCTGCACTTTGTCATTTCTGCAATTTCTTATTAGTTAAACAGTCAACCCTTTTCAAGTGCGAGGAGCCACACTGGTACATGGAGACTGGGAGATAATTAGGGGATAATTAGGTCCATCTTGGAGGCTGGCTACCAAAGTGGCTGACTAGCCAAAGTCTGAATTTTGTTTTCTTCACTTCTGGAGAGAAAAATGGTCAGTGAACCTCATTGGTGGTCTTTGAGATGTACCAAAGCTACCTCTTGCTCTCACCCTCAGCTGTGTGGCTGACAGGGTCTTGGTGCTCCAGCCGGGTGTCAAGCCTGTGCCTCTGCGGTGGGAGAGCCGAGTTCAGGACATTGGTCTACCAGAGACCTCTGGCACCTTGTAATATCAAATGGTGAAAGCTCTTCCAGAGATATCCGTCTCAACGCTAAGACACAGCTCCACTCAGAGACCAGCAAGATCCAGTGCTGGACATCCCATGCCAAACAACTAGCAAGACAGGAATGCAGGCCCACCCATTAGCAGAGAGGCTGCCGAAAATCACAATAAGGTCACAGACACCCCAAAACACACCACCAGATGCGGATCTGTCCACCAGAAAGACAAGATCCAGACACACCCACCAGAACACAGGCACCAGTCCCCTCCATCAGAAAGCCTACACAACACACTGAACCAACCTTAGCCACTGGGGGCAGACACCAAATACAACGGGAACTACGAATCTGCAGCCTCTGAAAAGGAGACCCCAAACACAGTCCCCAAAGCCAAATGAGAAGACACAGAAACACACAGCAGATGAAGGAGCAAGGTAAAAACCCACCAGACCAAACAAATGTGGAGGAAATAGGCAGTCTACCTGAAAATGAATTCAGAGTAATGATAGCAAAGATGATCCCAAATCTTGGTACTGGAATGGAGAATAGACAAGAAACGTTTAACAAGGACCTAGAAGAACTAAAGAGCAAACAAACAATGATGAACAACACAATAAATGGAATTAAAAATTCTCTAGAAGGAAACAATAGCAGAATAACTGAGGCAGAAGAATGGATAAATGACCTGGAAGATAAAATAGTGGAAATAACTACTGCAAAGCAAAATAAAGAAAAAAGAATGAAAAGAATTGAGGACAATCTGAGACATCTCTGGGAAAACATTAAACGCACCAACGTTCGAATATAGGGTTCCCAGAAGTAGAAGAGAAAAAGAAAGACCCTGAGAAAATATTTAAAGAGATTATAGTTGAAAACTTCCCTAATATGGGAAAGGAAATCGTTAATCAAGTCCAGGAAGCGCAGGGAGTCCCATACAAGATAAACCCAGGGAGAAACATGCCAAAACATATATTAATCAAACTATCAAAAATTAAATACAAAGAAAAAATATTAAAAGCAGCAAGGGAAAAACAACAAATAACATACAAGGGAATCCTCGTAAGGTTAACAGCTGAACTTTCAGCAGAAACTCTGCAAGCCACAAGGGACTGGCAGGACATATTTAAAGTAATGAAAGGGGAAAAGCTACAACCAAGATTACTCGACCCACCAAGGATCTCGTTCAGATTCGACAGAGAAATTAAAACCTTTACAGACAAGCAAAAGCTAAGAGAATTCAGCACCACCAAACCCGCTTTACAACAAATGCTAAAGGAACTTCTCTAGGCAGGAAACACAAGAGAAGGAAAAGACCTACAATAAGAAACCCAAAACAATTAAGAAAATGGTAATAAGAACATACATATCAATAATTACCTTAAATGTAAATGGATTAAATGCTCCAACCAAAAGACATAGACTGGCTGAATGGATCCGAAAACACGACCGGTATGTATGTGGTCTACAAGAGACCCACTTCAGACATAGGGACACATACAGATGGAAAGTGAGGGGATGGAATAAGATATTCCATGCAAATGGAAATCAAAAGAAAGCTAGAGTAGCAATTCTCCTATCAGACAAAAAAGACTTTAAAATAAAGACTATTACAGGAGACAAAGAAGGACACTACATAATGATCAAGGGATCAATCCAAGAAGAAGATATAACAATTGTATAATTTTATGCACCCAACATAGGAGCACCTCAAAACATAAGGCAAATGCTAACAGCCATAAAAGGGGAAATCGACAGTAACACAATCATAGTAGGGGACTTTAGCACCCCTCTTTCACCAATGAACAGATCATCCACAATGAAAATAAATAAGGAAACACAAGCTTTAAATGATACATCAAACAAGATGGACTTAATTGATATTTATAGGACATTCCATCCAAAAACAACAGAATACACTTTTTCTCAAGTGCTCCTGGAACATTCTCCAGGATATAGATCATATCTTGGGTCACAAATCAAGCCTTGGTAAATATAAGAAAATTGAAATCGTATCAAGTATCTTTTCCGACCACAATGCTATCAGACTAGATATCAATTACAGGAAAAAAATCTGTAAAACATAAAAACACATGGACGCTCAACAATACACTACTTAATAACCAAGACATCACTGAAGAAATCAAAGAGGAAATAAAAAAAATACCTAGAAACAAATGACAATGAAAACATGAAGACCCCAAACCTATGGGATGCAGCAAGAGCAGTTCTAAGAGAGAAGTTTAGAGCAATACAATCATACCTCAAGAAACAAGAAATATCTCAAATAAACAAGTTAACCTTACACCTAAAGCAATTAGAGAAAGAAAGAAAAAAAAAAAAAACAAAGTCAGCAGAGGAAAGACATCATAAAGATCAGACCAGAAATAAATGAAAAAGAAATGAAGGAAACAACAGCAAAGATCAAAAAAACTAAAAGCTGGTTCGTTGAGAGGATAAACAAAATTGATAAACCATTAGCCAGACTCATCAAGAAAAAAAGGGAGACGACTCAAATCAATAGAATTACAAATGAAAAAGGAGAAGTAACAACTGACACTGCAGACATACAAAGGATCATGAGAGATTACTGCAAGCAACTATATGCCAATAAAATGGACAACCTGGAAGAAATGGACAAATTCTTAGAAAAGCACAACCTTCCAAGACTGAACCAGGAAGAAATAGAAACTACAAACAAACCAATCCCAAGCACTGAACTTGAGACTGTGATTAAAAATCTTCCAACAAACAAAAGCCCAGGACCAGATGGCTTCACAGGCAAATTCTATCAAACATTTAGAGAAGAGTTAACACCTATCCTTCTCAAACTCTTCCAAAATATAGCAGAGGGAGGAACTCTCCCAAACTTATTCTATGAGACCACCATCTCCCTGACACCAAAACCAGACAAAGATGTCACAAAGAAAGAAAACTACAGGTCAATATCACTGATGAACATAGCTGCAAAAATCCACTGCACAATACTAGCAAAGAGAATCCAACAGCGCCTTAAAAGGATCATACACCATGATCAAGTGGGGTTTATCCCAGGGATGCAAGGATTCTTCAATACATGCAAATCAATGTGATACACCATATTAAAAAACTGAAGGATAAAAACAATATGGTCATCTCAATAGATGCAGAAAATGCTTTCGACAATATTAAACACCCATTTATCCTAAAAACCCTCCAGAAAGTAGGCATAGAGGGAACTTTCCTCAACATAATAAAGGCCATATATGACAAACCCACAGCCAGCATCGTTCTCAATGGTGAAAAAGTGAAACCATTTCCACCAAGATCAGGAACAAGACAAGGTTGCCCACTCTCACCACTATTATTCCACACACTTTTGGAATTTTTAGCTACAGCAATCAGAGAAGAAAAAGAAATAAAAGGAATCCAAATCGGAAAAGAAGAAGTTAAGCTCTCACTGTTTGCAGATGACATGATACTATACATAGAGAATCCTAAAGATGCTACCAGAAACCTACTAGAGTTAATCAATGAACTGGTAAGGTTGCAGGATACAAAATTAATGTACAGATATCTCTTTCATTCCTATACACTAAAGATGAAAATTCTGAAAGAGAAATTAGGGAAACACTCCCATTTACCACTGCAACACAAAGAATAAAATACCTAGGAATAAACCTACCTAAGGAGACAAAAGACGTTTACTCAACAAACTATAAGACACTGATGAAAGAAATCAAAGACGACACAAACAGATACAGAGATATACCATGTTCTTGGATTGGAAGAATCAACATTGTGAAAATGACTCTACTACCCAAAGCAATCTACAGATTCAATGCAATCCCTATCAAACTACCAATGGAATTTTTCAGAGAACTAGAACAAAAAAATTTCACAATTTGTATGGAAACACAAAAGACCCCGAACAGCCAAAGCAATCTTGAGAAGAAAAACAGAGCTGGAGGAATCAGGATCCCTGACTTCAGACAATACTACAAAGCTAAAGTAGTCAAGACAGTATGGTACTGGCACAAAAACAGAAATATAGAGCAATGGAACAGAAGACAAAGCCCAGACATAAACCCATACACATATGGTCACCTTAATTTTGATAAAGGAGGCAAGAATATACAGTGGAGAAATCACAGCCTCTTCAATAAGTGGTGATGGGAAAACTGGACAGCTACCAGTAAAAGAATGATATTAGAAGACTCCCTAACACCATACACAAAAATAAACTCAAAATGGATTAAAGACCTAAATGTAAGGCCAGACACTATCAAACTCTTAGAGGAAAACATAGGCAGAACACTCTATGACATCAATCACAGCAAGATCCTTTTTGACCCACCTCCTAGAAAACGGAAATTAAAAAGAAACATAAACAAATGAGACCTATGGAGACTTAAAAGCTTTTGCACAGCAAAGGAAAACGTAAACAAGACGAAAAGGCCACCCTCAGAATGGGAGAAAATATTTGCCAACGAAGCAGCTGACAAAGGATTAATCTCCAAACTTTACAAGCAGCCCATGCAGCTCAATATCAAAAAAAAAAAAACACAAACAACCCAATCCATAAATGGGCAGAAGACCTAAATAGACATTTCTCCAAGGAAGATATACAGATTGCCAACAAACACATGAAAGAATGCTCAACATCACTGATCATTAGAGAAATGCAAGTCGAAATTACAATGAGGTATCACCACACACAGGTAAGAATGGCCATCACCAAAAAAATCTACAAATAATAAATGCTGCAGAGGTGTGGAAAAAAGGGAGCCCTCTTGCACCTTTGGTGGGAGTGTAAATTGATACAGCCACTATCGAGAATGGTATCGAGGTTCCTTAAAAAACTAAAAATAGAACTACCATATGACACAGCAATCCCACTACTGGGCATATACCTGGAGAAAACCATAATTCAAAAAGAGTCTTGTTCCACAATGTTCATTGCAGCTCTATTTGCAATAGCCAGGACATGGAAGCAACCTAAGTGTCCATCGACATATGAATGGGTAAAAAAGATGTTGCACATCTTCAATATAAAATGGAATATTACTCAGCCATAAAAAGAAATGAAATTGAGTTATTTGTAGTGAGATGGATGGACCTAGAGTCTGTCATACAGAGTAAAGTAAGTCAGAAAGAGAAAAACAAATACTGTATGCTAACACATATATGTGGAATCTAAAAAGAAAAGGAAAAGAAACGGTTGGGAAGAACCTAGGGACAGGACAGGAATAAAGACGCAGACATAGAGAATGGACTTGAGGACATGGGGAGGGGGAAGGGTAAGCTGGGACGAAGTGAGAGAGTGGCATGGACTTATATATACTACCAAATGTAAAACAGCTAGCTAGTAGGAAACAGCTGCATAGAAGAGGGAGATCAGCTCAGTGCTTTATGACCACTTAGAGGGGTGGGATAGGGAGGGCGGGAGGGAGACGCAACAGGGAGGAGATATGGGGATATATGGATATGTATAGCTGATTCACTTTGTTCTAAAGCAGAGACTAACACACCATTGTAAAGCAATTATAGTCCAATAAAGATGTTAAAATTAAATAAATAAATAAATGAATAATTTATGGCCCCCTCTCCAAATCAAATCTTTTTTAAAAATAAATAAATAAAAAAGAGCACTCCATGACATGGAACGCTAAACCTAAGTATTTTCAGTACTATAGTAAATGTAAATGGATTAATATCTCCTATTAAAGTGTAATTTTTTATACTATGTGGAACTAAATTTTTTTCACAATATACAGGTAAAATAAAAGAATTACATTAGAAAGGAGAAAACATTCCATGTATTTAAAAACAATAAAACAATAAGCATATAATATGCATCTTAGATATAAGTAGTCTTTAAGTTCAGAACAATTTGTCATTATTGTAATTAGTATTATTATACCAATTTCTTTAAAACATTTCAATACTTGTTGTATTTGAAAAAATATTTTAATATTTTTTCTTCTCTCTTTTGTGGTCTAATACATGGTAAGTATTTAGCTGCTAACATAACTTAAAAATATATTTTGTTTTTTTACAGCCGAACAAAACTGAATCAAGAAGAAATAGATAACTTGAACATACTGATCACTAAAAGCAAAATAAAGGGCTTCCCTGGTGGTGCGGTGGTTGAGACTCTGCCTGCCAATACAGGGGACACGGGTTCGAGCCCTGGTCTAGGAAGATCCCACATGCCGCGGAGCAACTGGGCCCGTGAGCCACAACTACTGAGCCTGAGCGTCTGGAGCCCGTGCTCCACAACAAGAGAGGTCACGATAGTGAGAGGCCCACGCACCGTGATGAAGAGTGGCCCCCGCTCGCTGCAACTAGAGAAAGCCCTCGCACAGAAACGAAGACCCAACACAGCCAAAATAAATAAATAAAAAATAGAATTAAAAAAAAAATAGAATCTGTAATTTAAAAAAACTCCCTAGCAACAGAAGTCCAGGATCAGATGGTTTCACAGGCAAATTCTACCAAATATAAAAAGCAGAACTTACACTGATTCTTCTCAAACTCTTTGAAAAGATTGAAGAGTAAGGAATACTTCCAAAGACATTCTATGAAGCCACTATCACGCTGATATCAAAAACAGATGGGGAGGGGGGACTTCCCTGGTGGCACAGTGGTTAAGAATCTGTCTGCCACTGCAGGGGACATAGGTTCGAGACCTGGTCTGGAAAGATCCCACATGCCATGGAGCAACTAAGCCTGTGTGCCACAACTACTGAGCCTGCGTTCTACAGCCCACGAGCCACAACTACTGAGCCTGATAGCCACAACTGCTGAAGCCCACGCACCTAGAGCCCATGATCTGCAACAAAAGAAGCCACCACAATGAACAGCCTGCACACCACAACGAAGAGTAGCCCCCGCTCACCGCAGCTAGAGAGAGCCCGAGCACAGCAACGAATGTCCAGTGCATCCAAAAATAAATAAAGAAAGAAATTTACTTAAAAAAAAACCAAATAAAACAGATGGGGACTTTTCTCGTGGTCCAGCAGTTAAGATTTCGCCTTCCAGTGCAGGGGGTGAGGGTTCGATCCCTGGTTTTGGAGCTAAGATCCCACATGCCTCACAAACAAGAAACCAAAACATAAAACAGAAGCAATATTGGAACAAATTCAATAAAGACTTTAAAAAAAAAACACAGAGAAAGACACTACCGAAAAAGAAAACTGCAGGCCAATATCGTTGATAAATATAGATGCAAAAATTCTCAACTGAATATTAGAAAACCGAATCCGACAACACATAAGAGGATCATACACCATGACCAAATTTGATTCACCCCAGTTTCACAAAGCTGTTTCAACATATGCAAATCAATCAACATGATACACCCCATCGACAAAGGAAAAACAAGAAACAAACGATCATCTCAATAGATGGCGAAAAAGCATTTGAAAAGCTTCAACATCCATTCATGGTAAAAACACTTACCAACGTGGGTACAGAGGAAACATATCTCAACATAATAAAAGCTATTTATGACAAACCCACAGCCAATATAATACTCAACGTTCATAAGCTGAAAGCCTTCCCGCTAAAATCTGGAACAAGACAAGGATGCCCACTCTCACGTCTTCTCTTCAACATAGTATTGGAAGTCCTAGCCACGACAATCAGACAAGAAAAAGAAATAAAATCTAACCAAATTGGAAGGGAAGAGGTAAAGTTGCCATTATATGCAGATGACATGATAATACATATAAAGGAAACCCTAAAAATTCCACACAAACACTACTAGAACTGATAAACAAATTCAGAAAAGTAGCAGGATACAAGATTAACATATATAAATTGGTTGCATTTCCTGGTTTTTCTTTCTTTTTTTTTTTTTTAATTTATTTTGGCTGCATTGGGTCTTCATTGCTGTGCACGGGCTTTCTCTAGTTGTGGCCAGTGGGGACTAGACTTTCTTGTGGTGCACAGGCTTCTCATTGCAGTGGCTTCTCTTGTTGTGGAGCACGGGCTCTAGGCATGCAGGCTTAAGTAGTTGTGGCACATGGGATCAGTATTTGTGGCTCACTGGCTCTAGAGTGCAGGCTAAGTAGTTGTGGCACACAGGTTTAGTTGCTCCACGGCATGTGAGATCTTCCTGCATCAGGGCTCAAACCCGTGTCCCCTGTATTGGCAGGCGGATTCTCAACCACGGAGCCACCAGGGAAGTCCCTGGTTGCATTTCTTTACACTAACAATGAAATATCAGAAAGGAAATGTAAACAAGCAATCTTTTTTTTAATGGCATCAAAAAAATAAAATGCTTAGGATTAAACCTCACCAAGGAGGTGAAAGACTTATATACTGAGAACTACAAAACATTAGTAAAGGAAGCTGAAGATGATTCAAAGAAATGGAAAGACATCCCACGCTCTTGGATGGGAGGAATTCATACTGTTAAAATGGCTATACTACCCAAAGCAATCTACAGATTTAATGTGATCCCTATCAAATTACCCATGACATTTTCCCCAGAACTAGAACAAATAATCCTAAAATGTATCTGGAACCATAAAAAAGTCAGAAATGTGAACACAATCCCCAGGAAAAAGAACAAAGCAGGAGGCATAACCCTCCTAAACTTCAGAAAATACTACAAAGTTACAGTAATCAAAGCCGCATTGTATTGGCACAGAAAGAGATACATGGATCAATGGAATAGAATAGAGAGCTAAGAAATAAACCCACACACCTATGGTCAATTAACCTTTGACAAAGGAGGCAAGAATATACAATGGGGAAAAGACAGTCTCTTCAGCAAGTGGTGTTTTGAAAGTTGGAGAGCCGTATGCAAATCAGTGAAGTCAGAACATACCCTCACACCATACACAAAAATAAACTCAAAACGGCTTATATGCTTAAATATAAGATAGGACACCTTATAACTCCTAGAAGAGAACATAAGCAAAACATTCTCTGACATAAGTCATACCAAAATTTTCCTAGGTAGTTCTCCCTAGGCAGTACAAATACAGTAAGTCACCTACATACGAACCTTCAAGTTGCAAACTTTCAAATATGCAAACGTCCATTCGCGTGTCCAATCATGTAAGTTAGTTCACGTGTCTGACATACATTGTCACGTGCGTGCTTCCTCTATATGTGGTTGTGCTTTTGTGTACTTTACAGTACTGTATAGAGTACAGTAGTACAGTACCTTTATTTCAAGCCCAAGATGTCTGGAAGCAAGCATAAAAGCAGACGTGATGTAGCTGGTACTGTTAAGAAGCGCCAAGCGATAATGACGGAAACAAAAGTGAAAGTAATTGAGAGAGTGGAGCGAGGCAAAAAGATGTTAGACATCGCTCATTCTTATAATATGAATCATTCAATCATTGGCACAAATCTAAAGAACAAGGACAAGATCATGGAACATGTGAAGTCTGCTGTGCCGACGATGTTGACACAATATCCAAGAAGCATGGAAAAGTGATGGAGGAGATGGAGAAACTTCTCAGTGTGCGGATGCAGGGTCAACATCAGCGCTGAGTCCTGCTCAACTTAACGCTGATTCAAGAGAAAGCTAAAAGCCTTTATGAAGACTTGAAGAAGAAACGCGGCAAAGAATCAGAGGGCACATCTTTTAATGCCAGCCATGGCTGCTTTCATCGGTTCAAGGCTAGAGCCAGCCTTCACAATGTAAAAGTAAGTGGAGAGACAGCAAGTGCAGATAGGGTAGCTGTCCAGGAACTTCCAGAAACACTTTGAGAAATTATTGATGATGGTGTGTATTTACCCAACCAGGTTTTTAATGTGGATAAGACACAACTGTACTGGAAGAGGATGCCAGACCGAAGTTACGTCAGTAAGGAGGAAAAGTTGATGCCGGGCTGTAAAGCAGCAAAGGATAGGCTAACTGTTGTTTGGTGGCAATGCTTCCGGTGAATTGAAGCTGAAACCTCTCTTAGTTTATCATTCACAGAACCCAAGAACCCTTAAAAACATAGCCAAGGGCTCTCTTCCTGTTGTGTGGAAGCGTAATCCCAAATCCCGGATTACACAGGCCACGTTCCAGGACTGGTTTTGCCACCACTTTATCCCAGATGTAGAGAAATATTGCTTGGAGAAGGACGTTCCAGCAAAACATTCTTTTGCTGCTCGACTATGCTCTGGGCCACCCCCCATTCATGGATGACTTTCATCCCAACGTCAAAGTACTGCATCTGTCACCAAATACTACGTTGCTCATCCAACCTATGGACCAGGGCGTTATAGCGACTTTCAAGAAATATTATTTATGTCACACTTTTTGTCAGGCAGTAAAGGTAAGTGACAAATCAGGAACAACCTAGGGACAACTTTGGGAGGACTATAACATCTACAGGACCATAAAAAACATTGACTTTGCATGGTGTGAGGGTATGGCGGTCACGATGAATGGGGTTTGGAAGAACCTTTGCCCACAGTTTGTTCATGATTTTTGTGGATTTGAGAAGGTAGATCAGAAGTCCGAAGAGGTCTTCAGCAACGTAGTGACCCTCAGCGAGAAGCTGGAGCTAGATCTGCAAGAGGACGATTTCGCTGACCTCCTTGCTGTGCAACATGAGGAGCTTACTGATGGAATTGGAGGCCCAGAGAAAGGATGAAGAGGGACAGGAGGAAGAAAAAGTAACTGAAGAACTGAAGAGATTCACGACACAGAAAATGGCAAGGGAATCTTCGTTATTTGAGGAAGCACTGTTAGTTTTTGAGGGACAGGACCCGAACCTAGAATGGGACCCAAAGGTGGCAGCAGCCATTCAGATTGCAATCCAGTGTTATCTTGTCATCTATGATGAGAAAAAAAGAGCTACTACCCAGACATCAATGGATCATTCTTTCAAGAGGGTAGATAGAATTAAATCCAGCAAGGAACCAGAACCTTTGCCATCAACGTCAGGTATGAGTGAAATTGCAGCTTGCCCTCTGTCTCCTACTGCTGATAATCCTTCACCCCTACCATCTCCCACCTCCCCTCCCTCCTCCAATCACTAACTCTGCTCGCCTGTTCCCTCGATGTCAGCCCGAGTATCCCAGCTGTTGTACTGTATTACTGTACTTTTCAAGTTACTGTACTGTAAGATTAAAAATGCTTTCTTTGTTTTTGTGCTTGTTTTTTATGTATTGTTTGCGTGAAAAGTATTATAAACCTATTACGGTACAATACCATATAGCCGACTGTGTAAGTTGGGTACCTAGGCGAACTTTGTTGGACTTACAAATTGAACTTACAAACGCACTCTGGGAACAGAACTTGTTCATATGTAGGGGACTTACTGTAAAAGCAAAAAAGAAACAGGAACTAATCAAACTTATAAGCTTTTGCACAGAAAAGGAAACCATAATCAAAATGAAAATACAACCTATTCACTGGGAGAAAATATTAGCAAATGATGAGACTGACAAGGGCTTAATTTCCAAACTATACAAACAGCTCATACAACTCAATAACAAAATAACAAATAACTCAATGGAAAAATGGGTAGAAGACCTAAATAAACATTTCTCCAAAGAAGACATACAGAGAGCCAATAGGCACATGAAAAGATGCTCATCATCACTAATTATTAGATAAATGCAAATCCAAATTACAATGAGGTATCACTTCACACTGATCAGAATGGCCATCATTAAAAAAAATCTACAATTAACAAATGCTGGAGGGGGTATGGAGAAAAGGGAACCCTTCTACACTGTCGGTGGCCATGTAAGTTGGTGCAGCCACTATGGAAAACAGTATGGAGGTTCCTCAAAACAACTATAGGGTTGCCATATGATCTAGCAATCCCACTTGTGGACATATATCTAGACAAAACTATAATTCAAAAAGATACATGAAAACCTATGTTCATAGCAGCACTATTTATAACAGCCAAGACATGGAAACAACCTAAATGTTCATTGAAAACTGAGTGTATAAAGAAGGTGTGGTATACGTATACAAAAGATATTACTCAGACATAAAAAAGAATGAAATAATGCCATTTGCAGCAACATGGATGGACCTAGAGATAATGATACTAAGTGAAGTAAGTCAGAGAGAGAAAGACAAATACCATATAATATCACTTATATGTGGAATCGAAAACAGGACACAAATGAGCATGTCAGCGAAACAGAAACAAACACACAGATATAGAAAAGAGAGTTGTGGTTGCCAAGGAGAGAGTGAAGGAAAGATTGGGAGTTTTGGAAGAGCAGAAGCAAACTTTTCTACATAGGATAGACAACCCACCAAGACCTACTGTATAGCACAGGAAGCTATATTCAATATCCTGTGATAAACCATAATGGAAAAGAATATATATAGATATATAGATATAGATATATAGATATAGATAGATATATAGATAGATATATATAAAACTGAATCACTTTGCTGAACAGCAGAAATTAATACAACAATGTATAAAGGCTGCAGAGGGTGTGGAGAAAAGGGAACCCTCCTGAACTGTTGGTGGGAATGTAAACTGATACAGCCACTATGGAGAACAGTATGGAGATCCCTTAAAAGCTAAAAAATAGAACTACCATATGACCCAGCAATCCCACTACTGGGCATATACCCGGAGAAAACCATAATTCAAAAAGATACATGTACCCCAATGTTCACTGTAGCACTATTTACAATAGCCAGGACATAGCAGCAACCTAAATGTCCATCGACAGATGAATATATAAAGAAGATGTGGCACATCTATACAATGGAGTATTACTCAGCCATAAAAAGGAACAAAATTGAGTTATTTGCAGTGAGGTGGTTGGACCTAGAGTCTGTCATACAGAGTGAAGTAAGTCAGAAAGAGAAAATCAAATACCGTACGCTAACACATATATATATGGAATTTAGAAAAATGGTACTGACGAGCCTAGTGACAGGGCAGGAATAAAGACACAGATGTAGAGAACGGACTTAAGGACACAGGGGGCAAGGGGAGACAGGGACATAGTGAGAGAGTAGCACTGACATATATACACTACCAAATGTAAAATAGCTAGTGGTAAGCTGCCGCATAGAACAGGGAGATCAGCTCGGTGCTTTATGTCCCCCAGAGGGGTGGGATAGGGAGTGTGGGAGGGAGGCTCAATGGGGGGGGATATGGGGAATATATGTATACATATAGCTGATTCACTTTGTTGTAAAGCAGAAACTAATACAGTGTTATAAAGTAAGTATACTCCAATAAACATGTATTTAAAAAACCCACAACATTGTAAATCAACTACACTTGAAAATATTTCTTAAGTGCAAACAATTTTCTGAATGTAAGTTTTACTGTGTGTGTATGTACCACAGGTTCAATATATATGAATTATGTCAAATTGATTACATTGCTTTTCAAAATAAAGAATTTTTGATATTTTACATCAGCCTCATGTTATAAATGCAGAAAAACTATATTATTTTTTTCTAAAGTTCAGAAATAGCCATTTTGCTCATTTGGTATGCTATAAACCATTAACTCTTAAAAAGGGATTCGTGACCTCTTCCTTCCAAAGAAATATTTCTCCACTCACACAAGTTTAATAGAATGTTCCACCATGAACTGACTTCCCACCTTAGAGACACGAGATTTGCATCCTGAAATCTCTTTCTTGCAAAAATGTCCAATTATCATCCTAGCATAACAGAAAAGAAATACTTTTTTCCAGATCTCAAATTCCATACAACTTTAGTCAAGACATCATGTATTTTTTTTTCACACACACACACACACACACAGACTGTATTTTATTTTTACAAGAGATAAATCAACTGACACCAAGCACTGTCAATGGATGACCACAACAAAAGCAACAATGATTGCAATTACCAAACACGAAACACACTCATACTATGTCATAATATTGACATTCAGTCCAGTAATCCTCCACTGTAACAGCTCCTTTACTTTGCAGTGAAAGACATCATGCATTTTTAAATAATCAGCACTCACCTGAGGTCTTTAAAAATCAACATAAACATAATTTTGTGTTCTCTTTCATTTACTCTGGTTCTAAGTGGTCATTTCTTTTTTTTTTTGTTTGTTTTGTTTTGTTTGTTTTTTTATACTGCAGGTTCTTATTAGGCATCAATTTTATACATATCAGTGTATACATGTCAATCCCAATCGCCCAATTCAGCACACCACCATCCCCACCTCACCGCAGTTTTCCCCCCTTGGTGTCCATATGTCCATTCTCTACATCTGTGTCTCAACTTCTGCCCTGCAAACTGGCTCATCTGTACCATTTTTCTAGGTTCCACATACATGCATTAACATATGATATTTGTTTTTCTCTTTCTGACTTACTTCACTCTGTATGACAGTCTCTAGATCCATCCACGTCTCAACAAATGACTCAATTTCGTTCCTTTTTATGGCTGAGTAATATTCCATTGTATATATGTACCACATCTTCTTTATCCATTCGTCTGTTGATGGGCATTTAGGTTGCTTCCATGACCTGGCTATTGTAAATAGTGCTGCATTGAACATTAGGGTGCATGTGTCTTTTTGAATTACGGTTTTCTCTGGGTATATGCCCAGTAGTGGGATTGCTGGGTCATATGGTAATTCTATTTTTAGTTTTTTAAGGAACCTCCATATTGTTCTCCATAGTGGCTGTATCAATTTACATTCCCACCAACAGTGCAAGAGGGTTCCCTTTTCTCCACACCCTCTCCAGCATTTGTTGTTTGTAGATTTTCTGATGATGCCCATTCTAACAGGAGTGAGGTGATACCTCATTGTAGTTTTGATTTGCATTTCTCTAATAATTAGTGATGTTGAGCAGCTTTTCATGTGCTTCGTGGCCGTCTGTATGTCTTCTTTGAAGAAATGTCTATTTAGGTCTTCTTCCCATTTTTGGATTGGGGTGTTTGTTTCTTTGATATTGAGCTGAATGAGCTGTTTATATATTTTGGAAATTAATCCTTTGTCCGTTGATTCATTTGCAAATATTTTCTCCCATTCTGAGGTTTGTCTTTTCGTCTTGTTTATGGTTTCCTTTGCTGTGCAAAAGCTTTGAAGTTTCATGAGGTCCCACTTGTTTATTTTTGTTTTTATTTCCATTACTCTAGGAGGTGGATCAAA
The DNA here is from genome assembly GCF_965194825.1 of Balaenoptera physalus. Classification (NCBI taxonomy): domain Eukaryota; kingdom Metazoa; phylum Chordata; class Mammalia; order Artiodactyla; family Balaenopteridae; genus Balaenoptera; species Balaenoptera physalus. Next base: position 80,202 of record NW_028124823.1, on the reverse strand, counting down.
AAAGATCTTGCTGTGATTTATGTCAAAGAGTGCTCTTCCTATGTTTTCCTCTAAGAGTTTTATAGTGTCCAGTCTTATATTTAGGTCTCTAATCCATTTTGAGTTTATTTTTGTGTATGGTGTTAGGGAGTATTCTAATTTCATTCTTTTACATGTAGCTGTCCACTTTTCCCAGCACCACTTATTGAAGAGACTGTCTTTTCTCCATTGTATATCTTTGCCTCCTTTGTCATAGATTAGTTGACCATAGGTGCGTGGGTTAATCTCTGGGCTTTCTATCTTGTTCCATTGATCTATGTTTCTGTTTTTGTGCCAGTACCATATTGTCTTGATTACTGTAGCTTTGTAGTATAGTCTGAAGTCAGGAAGTCTGATTCCTCCAGCTCCATTTTTTTGCCTCAAGACTGCTTTGGCTATTCGGGGTCTTTTGTGTCTCCATACAAATTTTAAGATGATTTGTTCTAGCTCCGTAAAAAATGCCATTGGTAATTTGATAGGGATTGCATTGAATCTGTAGATTGCTTTGGGTAGTATACTCATTTTCACAATGTTGATTCTTCCAATCCAAGAACATGGTATATCTCTCCATCTGTTGGTATCATCTTTAATTTCTTTCATCAGTGTCTTATAGTTTTCTGCATACAGGTCTTTTGTCTCCCTAGGTAGGTTTATTCCTAGGTATTTTATTCTTTCTGTTGCAATGGTAAATGGGAGTGTTTCCATAATTTCTCTTTCAGATTTTTCATCATTAGTGTATAGGAATGCAAGAGATTTCTGTGCATTAATTTTGTATCCTGCAACTTTACCATATTCATTAATTAGCTCTAGCAGTTTTCTGGTGGCAGTTTTAGGATTCTCTATGTATAGTATCATGTCATCCGCAAACAGTGACAGTTTTACTTCCTCTTTTCCAATTTGTATTCCTTTTATTTCTTTTTCTTCTCTGATTGCCGTGTCTAGGACTTCCAGAACTATGTTGAATAATAGTGGTGAGAGTGGACATCCTTGTCTCGTTCCTGATCTTAGAGGAAATGCTTTCAGTTTTTCACCATTGAGAATGATGTTTGCTGTGGGTTTGTCATATATGGCCTTTATTATGTTGAGGTAGGTTCCCTCTATGCCCACTTTCTGGAGAGTTTTTATCAGAAATGGGTGTTGAATTTTGTCAAAAGCTTTTTCTGCATCTATTGAGATGATCATATGGTTTTTATTCTTCAGTTTGTTAATATGGTGTATCACATTGATTGATTTGCGTATATTGAAGAATCCTTGCATCCCTGGGATAAATCCCACTTGATCGTGGTGTATGATCCTTTTAATGTGTTGTTGGATTCTGTTTGCTAGTATTTTGTTGAGGATTTTTGCATCTATATTCATCAGTGATATTGGTCTGTAATTTTCTTTTTTTGTAGTGTCTTTGTCTGGTTTTGGTATCAGGGTGATGGTGGCCTCATAGAAAGAGTTTGGGAGTGTTCCTTCCTCTGCAATTTTTTGGAAGAGTTTGAGAAGGATGGGTGTTAGCTCTTCTCTAAATGTTTGATAGAATTCACCTGTGAAGTCATCTGGTCCTGGACTTTTGTTTGTTGGAAGATTTTTAATCACAGTTTCAATTTCATTACTTGTGATTGGTCTGTTCATATTTTCTGTTTCTTCCTGATTCAGTCTTGGAAGGTTATACCTTTCTAAGAATTTGTCCATTTCTTCCAGGTTGTCCATTTTATTGGCATAAAGTTGCTTATAGTAGTCTCTTAGGATGTTTTGTATTTCTGCGGTGTCTGTTGTAACTTCTCCTTTTTCATTTCTGATTTTATTGATTTGAGTCCTCTCCCTCTTTTTCTTGATGAGTCTGGCTAATGGCTTATCAATTTTGTTTATCTTCTCAAAGAACCAACTTTTAGTTTTATTGATCTTTGCTATTGTTTTCTTTGTTTCTATTTCATTTATTTCTGCTCTGATCTTTATGATTTCTTTCCTTCTGCTAACTTTGGGTTTTGTTTGTTCTTCTTTCTCTAGTTTCTTTAGGTGTAAGGTTAGATTGTTTACTTGAGATTTTTCTTGTTTCTTTAGGTAGGCTTGTATAGCTATAAACTTCCCTCTTAGAACCGTTTTTGCTGCGTCCCATAGGTTTTGGGTCGTTGTGTTTTCATTGTCATTTGTCTCTAGGTATTTTTTTATTACCTCTTTGATTTATTCAGTGATCTCTTGGTTATTTAGTAACGTATTGTTTAGCCTCCATGTGTTTGTCTTTTTTACGTTTTTTTCCCTGTAATTCATTTCTAATCTCATAGCGTTGTGGTCAGAAAAGATACTTTGTATGATTTCAATTTTCTTAAATTTACTGAGGCTTGATTTGTGACCCAAGATGTGATCTATCCTGGAGAATGTCCTGTGCGCACTTGAGAAGAACGTGTAATCTGCTGTTTTTGGATGGAATGTCCTATAAATATCAATTAAATCTATCTGGTCTATTGTGTCATTTAAAGCTTCTGTTTCCTTATTTATTTTCATTTTGGATGATCTGTCCATTGGTGTAAGTGAAGTGTTAAAGTCCCCCACTATTATTGTGTTACTGTCGATTTCCTCTTTTATAGCTGTTAGCAGTTGCCTTATGTATTGAGGTGCTCCTATGTTGGGTGCATATATATTTATAATTGTTATATCTTCTTCTTGGATTGATCCCTGGATCATTATGTAGTGTCCTTCCTTGTCTCTTGTAACATTCTTTATTTTAAAGTCTATTTTATCTGATATGAGTATAGCTACTCCAGCTTTCTTTTGATTTCCATTTGCATGGAATATCTTTTTCCATCCCCTCACTTTCAGTCTGTATGTGTCCCTAGGTCTAAAGTGGGTCTCTTGTAGACAGCATATATATGGGTCTTGTTTTTGTATCCATTCAGCCAGTCTATGTCTTTTGGTTGGGGCGTTTAATCCATTCACGTTTAAGGTAATTATCGATATGTATGTTCCTATGACCATTTTCTTAATTGTTTTGGGTTTGTTTTTGTAGGTCCTTTTCTTCTCTTTTGTTTCCCACTTAGAGAAGTTCCTTTAGCATTTGTTGTAGAGCTGGTTTGGTGGTGCTGAATTCTCTTAGCTTTTGCTTGTCTGTAAAGCTTTTGATTTCTCCATCAAATCTAAATGTGATCCTTGCCGGGTAGAGTAATCTTGGTTGTAGGTTCTTCCCTTTCATCACTTTAAGTATATCATGCCACTCCCTTCTGGCTTGCAGAGTTTCTGCTGAGAAATCAGCTGTTAACCTTATGGGAGTTCCCTTGTATGTTATTTGTCGTTTTTCCCTTGCTGCTTTCAATAATTTTTCTTTGTCTTTAATTTTTGCCACTTTGATTACTGTGTCTCGGCGTGTTTCTCCTTGGGTTTATTCTGTATGGGACTCTCTGAGCTTCCTGGACTTGGGTGGCTATTTCCTTTCCCATGTTAGGGAAGTTTTCGACTATAATCTCTTCAAATATTTTCTCTGGTCCTTTCTCTCTCTCTTCTCCTTCTGGGACCCCTATAATGCGAACGTTGTTGCGTTTAATGTTGTCCCAGAGGTCTCTTAGGCTGTCTTCATTTCTTTTCATTCTTTTTTCTTTAGTCTGTTCCGCAGCAGTGAATTCCACCATTCTGTCTTCCAGGTCACTTATCCGTTCTTCTGCCTCAGTTATTCTGCTATTGATTCCTTCTAGTGTAGTTTTCATTTCAGTTATTGTATTGGTCATCTCTGTTTGTTTGTTCTTTAATTCTTCTAGGTCTTTGTTCATCATTTCTTGCATCTTCTGAATCTTTGCCTCCATTCTTATTCCGAGGTCCTGGATCATCTTCACTATCATTATTCTGAATTCTTTTTCTGGAAGGTTGCCTATCTCCACTTCATTTAGTTGTTTTTCTGGGGTTTTTTCTTGTTCCTTCATCTGGTACATAGCCCTCTGCCTTTTCATCTTCTCTATCTTTCTGTAACTGTGGTTTTTGGTCCACCGGCTGCAGGATTGTAGTTTTTCTTGCTTCTGTTGTCTGCCCTCTGGTGGTTGAGTCTATCTAAGAGGCTTGATGGGAGGCTCTGGTGGTGGGTAGAGCTGACTGTTGCTGTGGCGGTCAGAGCTCAGTAAAAAACTAAGTGGTCATTTCTAAACGAAAGTATTTAAGTATGTTAACGTCATCTTATTTTTTTTTTTATTAACGTCATCTTATAACATCATATTGCAAATGACTACCGTGTCTCCAAAGATGAAATATGAGGAACTCACAATTAGGCTCTCCAAAGTTTTCATCTCTGAATGTGTATGACCCTTCTGCTGAACTCCACACTGTTCATTATTCTCTGAGAATATTCTTTTTCTTGTATGGCCATCTCACATGCTCTTTCATTTCATGAAGTTTTTTCCTACAATGTTATGCCTAGTTTATTTCTGAGAATATGCATTATTTCAGAATGATATTTATAGACACAAAGACTTCTCTATAATTCCCTGAGAGTTTCAAGAACTCCTTCTTCTTTTTTTTTTTTAATAACTAGATTCTGAAGCTCTCCACAAAGCATTACTAAACTTGCATTTACATAAGTATCTACATATTAATCACACATTAATGCATTCACAAATGTATTATGATTTATTGCTAATTTTGGAGCTGTCTTATTTACCACCCTCTTGGAAATCACTTTAATATTTGCACTTAGGACTTGAAAGAGAATGGATAAATAAAAACCGGAAGAATATGCAAATACAATTTATATATTTCTCATAAAATTAGGTGATGATCTAACCTTTATCCAGAAAAAAAGAAGAGCCCAGATACTCTGCAGGCATGATCCTCGAGAATGTGTGGTCTTCCAGCAGGAAAACATGCAGTAATCCATGTGGTAGAGTTTACCTGTGACCAGCTGGGGTTAGTGACCTATGCATTCCTTACATGCAACATATCAGGAGAGGAAAAAGGGAATTTGTCCGTTGTGGCAATAAGTATAATGAAGATTTGTAGCAGGTCATGCTCATATGTTCAACACAGGTACAATCAAAAGTTTACTCAATTCTGGTAGATCTAAGTCTGTATCTGTTACCTGGTCTTTAACGAGGAAATGTCAGAACTGACTTACCAAAAAAAAAGTGTTTTGTTTGTTTGTTTGTTTTAATTAGAGTCACGGTGAGTAAGACAGAGTTCAGAACAGCTAATGTGACTTAGTGATTCTCTCATCAGGAAATACAGTTTCTACTTCCCTATTTATTCTCCACATCCTGTAGTAAGTAAAGTTTCCACGAAAGATAAATCTACAGCGTGAAAAGCAAAGAAAACTTACATCTGTTGATAAGGTCATTTTGACAGGTTTTACCACGTATGTCAGTGTTTCTGGGGATGGACACAAGCCAGAGCTCCCTACTCTGACATTTTCACTGATGTCATTCCCCTTGATCCTCAATTTGAAAGTGGATAAAAATGTTTTCTATGCTTTCTTCTTTAAGAAATTAAATAAAGAATGCTTTCTAGACATGATCCTCTAATGATTTGCAGTCAGTGGTCATCAACAGAGGAAAAGCACAGAATCTCATCCCCACAGAAGGATGACATTCAGTCAGGTAAGAAAATGCTCCCCGAAATCAGAGCGTCATCTTTAACATGCAATCAAAGGCTTTCACAGCTTCTTCATCACTCTGCACTCAGCCCTACCATATGGGATTGGCTCTGAGAATCTCACATCAGATGACTGACAAACATGTCATAGTACACTGATCTGGTACCAGATCCTGCCTCTCTTAATGATCTCCCACAGGGACATTGGAATATTCTAGGATATTTCCTGGAGCCCTCTATTCTACACAGGTACACTTCCAAGTAGAAGCAGAAGCTTGGATTCTCACTGGGACCCCTGCTCTGTCCAACCAACCTCTCTAGAAATATCATGTTCTAATCTCTCCTGATTAGAACATTTCAAGGTCTCTCCCTGTGCTAATTTAGTAAAGGTAAAAGAGAAACAAGAAAGAGCAAACTATGCAGGGAGCAATATAAAAGATTCCTTTACTTAACGTATTTATCTGATATACCCAAATACTGAGAAATATAGATTCATTTCATAATGTTCAAGAAAAGAGGAGGAGGAACCTCCATGCCAACAGTATATATAAAATGGAATCAATATTGCATAAGCTCCAGCTTAAGCTTAGCTATGAGGTACTAACCCTTCTCATAAAGAAGCAATAGTTCTCCATCATTTGAAGCACACTGAGGACTCAGACAGCTGGACACTGAAGGTGTAGCCTCCTCACTCGAATTCTGTACCTGCATCACAGAGCAGTGAAATATTCCCAAAGAATTATTAAGGATGAGGGGGGGAGGCGAAATAAAAAAGATGAATCCATAGTCTGTCCTGCCGTCTGTTCTGTTGGATATTACCACCATCTTGGCCCAATATGACCTTCCCACTTTCCTCTGGGTCTCCCTACTTTCCACCTCCATCCTCTCATTATATCTTACCTACACTTGGGAACGACTCTAGTTTTTCCAATTATCTTTATCAACAAGTAATCCAAATAGAAGCTGTGTATATAACTCCTTAGACACCTCAGGTCTGACTCAGTAATAATACATGACCTTCAAAGTCCAAAGTTTTCCTAATTCCCTTTATTATTATTTTTTTTCTAATTTCTATGTACTTACACTCTTAAGACCTCCACTGTTCTCAGGTTCGTCTTCCCTGCAAAATCTGTCAACCTAGACATAGACTTAAGTACCACCCACTAATTATCTCCTAGGGAATCCAATTTTTAAAAAAGCCTCAGCAAACCTTATGGACTCTATTAAAGACTCTTTAAGATAACCCATGGGAGATAGCAGCACACCCACAGATATCTATCTAATACACCCTCAGAGTAATTTTTTTTTCTCTTTTATAAAGTCTCTTCTGGCCAATGAAGACTCTCAGCTCTTCTTCTTCAACATATGCAGTGTCTCACCCTTCTGATTGCTCTATGCTCTATCCCAGGTCCACTCCCTTTCCTGATATTACATTCTTTCCCAATTTTGTATGTTGGTAAAATCAAATAACATAAAATACAGCCTGTAAGTTATTATAAAGTGCACCGTTCAGTGATATTAAATGCAGTCATATTATTGGGCGATCAACATCACCATTTATCTTTCTAATTCTTTTCTACGTTTTAAAACTGTAACTCTATATCCTTTAATTATAACTTTCCTTTTTGTTCCATAACCACCTGAAAAGCGTCATTACCCTCCCAATTTCTATGGTTTTGACTACCCTAAGTAACCCCATAAAATTGAAATAAGTAGTTGTATTGTTATGACTCACTAAAAGTCACAAAAATGGCATTTTTGGTACCTAAATTTCCTCAAGATTCATCCATGTTGTAGCATATTCCTAGATCTTTTCCTTCTTAACACTGAATAATATTGTATTATATGGGTATACCACACTTTGCTTATCCAGGAACTAGTGGATGAACACTTAGGTTGCTTTCATATTTTAGCTACTGTGATTATTACTGCTCTAAACACTGGACTACAAATATTTCTTTAAGACCCTGATTTCAATACCTTTGGGTATACCTCATAGTAAAATTCCTGGATCATGTAGTAATTCTATTTTTCAATATCTGAAAAATTGCCATACTCTTTTGCAAAGCAGCTGTATCATTCTGCATTCCCTCTGACATAGCACAATGGTTCCAACTCCCTCACATCCTCACCAATAGTTGTTTTCTGCTTGTGTATGTGTGTGTGTGCTTGTGTGTGTATGCATGCACACAAATATATAAACATGCATTTAGTGATATGGAGCATCTATTCAAGTGCTTAGTCATTTGTACATCTTTTGGAAGAACCATCTATTGAAGTCTTTTATCCATTTTTGAATCAGGGTGTTTGCTTTTTGTTCAGTTCTAGGAGTTCTCTGTATATTCTGAATAGAAATCTCTTGTCAGATAGATGGCTCTGAAATATTTTCTCCCATCTTGTGGGTTGCCATTTTATTCTGTTTACATTTCTTTGATACACATTTTTTTTTAACTTATGTACTGCAAATTGTTTATTTTTTTGTTAGCTGTACCTTTGTTGTTCCTTCATTTCATATGGAGGAAAACACTGCCAAATCCAATATCATGAAGCTCTTGTCCTGTATCTTCTTCTAAGACTTTTTATATTATTAGGTCTTATATTTAGTTTCTTGATACGTTTTCATTAATTTTTGCATATGATGTTAGGTAAGGGTCCATCTTCCTTCTTTTGCATGTTGACCACAAGACTTCTCAGCACCATGTGTTGAAAATACTATCCTTTCTACTTTGAAAAGTCTTGGCAACTTGTCAAAAATCATTTGGCCATATATCAGGGTTTATTTCTGGGTGTTGTATTCTATTCTATTCTATTGGTCTTGAATAAGGGAGAAAATAGTATAACCTATCCAGGTTGACGAAAAACATAAAGAAAGACCAGGACTGAGAATTAGGAGGGCAATATAAAACAGCAGGGAGTAAAAGACAGTGTGAGAGAAGATCTTGTATTTGCGAGTTCATGGAAATAGGATCATGCTAAAAGCACTAAACGCCTGACTTTGAACAATACGGTAAATGTGCCAGCAAGAAACATAACACTTACCCATCTCTGGGAAATATAGTATGGGCATAAAGATAAACTACACACAAATATATTAAAAAGGGAAGGGTTTTCATGGTGTGAGAATATTGTGGCATTTGAAATACAATTTACTTCTGTTCTACCATTGTCTCTAAAATTTATCAAAGTGTATATACAAGCCATTCCAATCCTGGTAATGTGCTTGACAGGTTTATATATGAACTTCAGTAGAGCAGTAAATGTACATTCATAGTAGGACTGTTCCCTAAACCAAAAAACAAAACACAAAAACTGCAAAGACTAGAGTTCACTTTGTCAACACACTTACAGATGCAATGATCGTTAACGGTCCGAAAACAGAAGGTGAGCATGGGTGCAAGAGGTTAATCCCCAGGCTGGGGTGGGGTGCAGAGTTTGAAGGTAACACAAGTAGAAAAGGCTTTTTTCCTATCCTTGATTTTTGAGGTATGGAAATTCACAGGTCACTACCTTCATTTCAAACTGAATGAATGCACTATTCAATTTTTTTAAACAGGCGAAGTAAACATGAGTGATAATAAATTTCAAACTGTCGCTAATCAAATAAGATACTAAGAAAATTTAAATAATATGATTTAAGAATGAAGTAGAGAGATTGTCCAACATGGTAGCATTCAAAGACCCAGAGCTTGATGCCTCTCATGGGCACACCAAAGTCACAACTGTTTACAGAACAGCAATTGATGATAAAGGCCGGGACCTACCATAAAAGATGTTTTACAGCTAAAGATATAAGGAAGGCACCGCGACAAGACAGAAAGGAAGGGCAAAATCTCAATAGAGTCAAGACCCATACCACCAAGTGGGTGGCCCACAAATGGGAGAATAATTACAATTTCAGAGGTGCTCCCAGGTAGCAAGGGGTATGAAGCCAACATCAGGCTCCCAAGCCCAGGGATCCTGTTGTGGAAAGAAGAGTTCCTAGAAAGTTGGGCTTTGAAGACCAGTAGTGCTTATTTTCCAGAGAGCCAGAGGGTTGTGGGAAATAGAGATTCCACTCTTAAAAGATGCTCACAAAATCCCACATGATCGGAGAATCAGAACAGAAGCAGTCATTTGAAATGATCCCGGGTCACACCTACCTCCTGATCTTGGAGAGTCTCCCAGAGAGGCAAGAGGCAACTACAGCACAGCCTCAGGGACAGAGACACTGGCAGCAGCCATTCGGGGGAGCTCCTTCTACCTCGTGGACGCTGGTACCAGCAAGCATAATTTCAGAATCCTCCCTGTAGCTTGTCAGCCTCAGGACCGAGCCCCACCCATTTCCACCAGACTACAGACACAAGTACTAGGATGCTGCAGGCCAAGCAACTAACTGAGCAGGGGCATAGCCCCATCCACCAGCAAACAGGCTGCCTTCAGATCCTCTCAGTGCACAGCTGCCCCTGGACATGGGTCCAGCCACCAAAAGCCCCAGGACCAGCCTCCACACCTCAGTGGACAGGCACCAGCCCCAGAGTCCCTGGCCCCTCTAACAAGTGAGCCTGCTCTGGCCTTGGAGTCAGCCTCACCATCGGCAGGTGGTAACTGCACAGACACTGGATGGAGCTTGGACCTACCCAACAGCAAACCTGCTTTAGCAGTGGAATCAGCCTCATACACCGACAGGCACACACCAGCTCCAGGGATACCACAGCCCAGCAGCCTGTGTAACCAGGCCACTTAATTGCAGGCCAGAAGCAGCCATGGACTCAGCTGGGTCCTGACCCTGCCCATCAGAATGCCAACACAAGATTAGGGATACCCCCGGCCCTGCAGAGAGCTGTGTCAGGAACAGTGATCCAACACCAACTCTGTGGCTCCTGGGCCCTGCAGCCAGAACGCAGAACCTGTCTCTTCCTCCCAGTAGCCAGCATAGCCCCAGAACCAGTGACTGGGCACTAGCCCTGATATCACCTGGACTGCAATTCTACCCATAAGTGAACCACCACCAGATTTGGTGTCCCCCAGAGTTGTGCAGCCAGCTGCCTTATGATTTAGTCTCACCAAGCAGCACAGACAGCCTCCATACAAGGCAGAGCCTGGCAAACAAGCAGTCTGGGGGCAGCCAAGCCTACCAGACGACCCACAGTAGTCAGCCCACCACAGCAGAAGTGCCCAAGCAGCCCACATGGGGGAACATACACCTAGAATATATAGCTCTAGTGACCAGGGGAGAGGGGGCTGCTGGGACCCATAGGACAGCTCCTACAAAAGGCCACTTCCCCAAGGTCAGGAAATGTAACAAACCTACTACACACATAGCAATAAAAACAGGAAGTTAAGAAAAATGAGGTGACACGGAAACACGATCCAAATGAAGGACCAAGATAAGAATTCAGAAGAAGATCTAAGTGAAGTGGAGATAACCAATCTCCTCAACAAAGGGTTCAAGGTAATGACTGTAAAGATGATCAAAGAGCTCAGGAGAAGAATGGACGACCAGAGCAAGAAGTTAGATTTTTTTTTTAAAAAGAGTTAGACATTAAAGAACAACAAAACAGAGATGAGGAATACAATAACTGAAATGAAAAATACATTAAAGGAAACTACTGTAGACTAAATGATACAGAGGAATGAATCAGAAAACTGAAGGACAGAGTACTGGCAATCACTGAAGATGAACGGTAAAACAATAGATTAAAATGAAATGAGGAAAGTTCAACAGACTTGTGAAACAACATCAAGTGTACTAATATTTGCATTATACTGGTCCCAGAAGCAAAAAGGAAAGACAAAGCAGTGTAGAACATACCTGAAGACATAAGAGTTGAAAACTTCCCTAACCTGGGAAAGGAAACTGACATCCAAGTCCAGTAAACACAGTAAGGCCAAAACAGGATCAACCCAAAGAGGACCACACCAAGACTCATTGTAATTAAAATGGAAAAAAAAAATAATAAAGATAAAAAGACACTATTAAAAGAAGCAAAGGAAAAGCAACAAGTTACAAACATGGGAAATTGCATAAAGTTATCTGCTGACTTTTCAGGATAACCTCTGCATGCCAGAAGGGAGTGGCATGGTATATTTAAAGTCATGAAAGGGAAAAGCCTATAAGCAAAAATACTCTACCCAGCAAGGCTCTCCCTCAGCTTTGATGGTGAAATCTAAAGTTTTACAGAGAAGCAAAACTAAAAGAGCTCAGCATCGCCAAACCAGCTTTATGAGAAATCTTAAAGGGGCTTTTCTAAGTGAAAAAGAAAAGGTCACGATTGAAACATAAAAATTAGGAAAGGAAACTTACTAAAGGAAAAACCTCATTGGTTAAGGCAAATATTCAACAAAGGTAGTAAATCAACCATGGACACAGCTAATAGGAAGGATGAAAAAAAAAACAGTAATAAAATCATCTATATTCACAATAAGAAGTTAAGGGACACACAAAACAAGTAGATGTAAAATATAAGGTCAAATTCAGTAACTGTGGGGGAGCAGAGTAACAATGCAGGGTTGTTAGTGTCCATGTGAAATTAAGAGGTCAGCAACTTAAATAATCACACACACACACACACACACACACATACACATAAACAAAACTGAAAGAAATCCAAACATAATATTAAAGATAGTCCTCACATCACAGATGAAGGGAATAAAAGGGGAAGAAAGGAACACTGAAGAAATTAAAGAGGGATTCTAAAAATACCCAAGACAAATGAAAATGAACACACAATGATCCAAAATCTATGGGACACAGCCAACGCAGTTCACAGGGGGAAGTTATAGTGATACAAGCTTATTCTTAGGAATCAAGAAAAATATCAAATAAACAACCTAACATTACATCTGAAGGAATTAGAAAAAGAAGAAAAAACAAAACTCAAAGCTGTCAGAAAGAAAAATTAAGAAAACTATACCATATGCAATGACATCAAAAAGAATAAGACACCTAGGAATAAACACACCTAAGCAGGTAAAAGACATGTGCTCAGAAATCTATCAGCCATTGGTGAAAGAAGTTGAAGACAACACAAAAAGATGGAAAAATATAGCATGTGCATCGACTGGAAGAATTAATACTATTAAAATAACCATACTATCAAAGACAATCTACAGATTTAATGCAATCCCTATCAGAATACCAAAGCATTTTCACAGAACTTGAAAAAGTAATTTTAAAATTTGTATAGAAACACAAAGACCCCAAATAGCCAAACAATCTTGAGAAAGAACACAGCTGGAGGCATCAGGCACCTTGACTTCAGACTATACTGCAAAGCGACAGTAATCAAAGAGAAAGGTACCAGAGCAAAAAGAGACACAAAGATCACTGGAATAGAATAGAGATCCCAGCAATAAGCCCACACACTTATATTTAATTGATTTATGACAAAGCAGGCAATATGGAGAAAAAACTGTCTCTTCAATAAGTGGTACTGGGAAAACTGGTCAGCTACATGGAAAAGAATAAAATTAGATTATTTTAGCACACCATATATAAAATAAATGCAAAACTGAATAAAGACCTAAATGTAGGACCAGAAACCATAAAACCCCTAGAGGAAAATATAGAACATTCTTCAACATAAATGATAGCAACAGTTTTAGGTTCAGTCTACTAAGGCAAATGAAACAAAAGCAAAAATAAACAAATGGGACTTCACTAAACTTAAAAGATTTTGCACAGCAAAGGAAACCAAAGACAAAATGAAAAGACAACCTGCTGAGGGAGAGACCATATTTGCACATGATAAGAGGTTAACATCAAAAAAGATGACCAAGCAAGGGTTCACACCTAAACTACTGAAACAGCACATACAACTCAATATCAAAAAAACACCCAAAATCTTTTTTAAAAAAATGAGAAGACCTAAATAGACATTTTTTTCCAAGGAAAAACTACATATAGACAGCCAGAACTCACAAAGATGCTAAACATAGCTAATCGGCAGTAAAATGCAAATCAAAACTATGAGATATATCACCTCAGTCTTGTCAGAATGGCTGTCATCCAAAAGATCACAAATAACAAAGGTTGGTGAGGATGTGGAGAAAGGGAAACTCTTCTACACTCTTGATGTGAATGTGAAGTAGTGCAGCTACTGTGGAAAGCAGAATGGAGGTTCCACAAAAAACGAAAAATAGAACTACCATAATATCCAGCAATTTCACTGTTGGGTATATCAGAAGAAAACAAAAACACTATTTCAAAAAAAAAATAACTGCACACCAATGTTCATAACAGTGTTATTTGCCATAGCCAAGATATAGAGTCAAACTAAGTGTTCATCAATAGCTTCGTGGATAAAAAAGATTTTTTATGATGACTTCAGCAAAAAATGAAATTTTGCCATTTGCAAGAACATGGATGGATTTGGAGGGTATTATGCTTAGTAAAATAAACCGCAGAGAAAACAAGCATGGCATGTTATGAGAAAAAAAGCATGGTATGGTATGAGAAAACAAGCATGGTATGTTATCACTTACACGTGGCATCTAAAAAATTGAATACAATAACAACAAAAAAACAGACTCACAGATTAAAGAACAGACTAGTGGTTACCAGCAGGGAGAGATAGGGTGGAGGAGCAAAATAGTGGTAGGAGATTTTGAGGTACAATCCACTATGTATAAAATCAATAATCTACAGTGATGTACTGTATAGCATGGGGAATATAGCCACTCTTTTATAATAACTATAAATGGAGAAGAACCTAAACATTTATGAATCACTATGCTGTACCTCTGAAACTAATATAATAATGTAAATTAACTATAGATCAATAAAATATAAAGTAAGAAACAATAAAGGGGAGACACAGATTATTAGATAGAAATCAATTAAATAAACACAAGTTTTGGAAATCAAGGAATTAAAAAACAACACGTAAGACACAACATTGGCATTTAAAGTGTACAATCTATTCATTTAAAAGAAATCATTTAAGTGGTAAAAAATGGTACCCATTCTCACAATTTTGTATATCTAGGATAAATTATTATCTACAAAAATATGTTACAAATATTCACTCAAAAAGAAAGAGAAAATTGGGATAAACCCATTTTAGTATCCAAATTTAATATCAAAGTCTCTATGCAAAATTGATTTGAATAAGTTCTGTTAGACACTTCTAGTTTCTTTGTGATGTAAAATCTTTTAAAGCATAAAAATCAGCCTTTCTACATTATTCCATTAGACATACATAGAAGTTAAAAGAAATGAGAAGACAGAACAATCAACCAGGAAGGTGAATTTACTGAGAAACAGTCATTCGTTCTCCCTCCTCCTTTTCTTTTCCTCCTTTTCCAGGTCTCTTTCGGTTCCGATCAAGAGAAATCTTGAGAGTTCTGAGAATATTTCTTTGAGGGCTTCAAATCACCATACCTACATCCTCTGCCACAACTACGCACACGGCAACAAAAATAAACCTCTGCTATCTACTCACGTAGGAGGGATTCATGCAAAATAAACTCCTACATGGAGACCAACAGGTGAGTTTTCTACCTGTTCTTTCTAATGTCCTTCCATTATAGTAAATCCCACACATTATGAGGATGAAACGGTTATGTGAGCTTTTCCTTGAAGTCAAAAAACTTGCATTCATTTCAAGTACCTGGTGATCATAGGGTACAGCCAGGGAAGGTGCCATCCCCCTTGGGGGGAGGGGCAGTGGATGGGCTCCCGCACCCATGCACCTCCTGATGCACAGATTCTGGAGAAACAAAGGGCAGTCACACCGCAGTCAGCCTGTCAGGCTGTCGGGCCACTGGGCAACCCGACCAGCCTGGAAGTGCCCCATCAGTTTGCTGAAAGCAAAACCCTGTCCCCCCTGTGAAGCCAGGCAATTTGGGTCAGAGAGTCAGAGGAGACCGGTAATCAACTCCTCCTCTCTGCTCACCTCCTTGGGGTTACAGCAACCCCATCTCCAAACCCAAATCTGACCCTGGAGTGCCAAACTGGGAGTGGCAGGTGGGCTCTGCCGGTGCTTCAGCGCCCTCTGGAGGTTGTCTGCTCTAATGGCAACTCTCAGCCCTTCCTCCTCCTCCTTCCCTAGTCCTGGGGGCTGCCTTGGCCTCCTGCAGCTGCTGGCCTGAATTCATTCTTCTTTTTTCTCCAATTACAATGAAGTGTCTTACAGAGGTTTGGAATCTCTTGAAGAAGGAAGATCTTTTAGCCAATACACCTTAACCGTGAGAAGTTGGTTTCAAGAATGAACCTGAAATACTGTATTTTTCTCCTGATGATTCCAAGGAGAGACAGCTCAAGTTTTCTAAATCATACGAAAAACCAAGGTAAATATGATATTCTGAGCCAGAGATGAAAAAGCAGTTTTTAGCACCCCCTCCTCATGTCATATGACCGGGATTTAAATCAATCAACTGCCACTGGTTTGTAAATCAAGTGACCCAACTTTAAATCCATCAGCTGCTTCCCTGTAACTCACGTAACTTGGCTTTGAATAGTAAGAAATGCAGAGGTATAAAAATGATGTTCTGAACAATAAATGGAAAGACAACATTTTAGAAAGTTTTTTCCTTTTCGAATGGACCATTCATTGCCTACAGAATAAAGGATTCCCTTGTGGATTTCTTGAACTGTAAACACATACTTTGTCTCCGTTGGCTTGATTGACTTAGATTTTGGGTTTTTTTTTTTTGTTGTTGTTGTGGTTAATATCTTTATTGGAGTATAATTGCTTTACCTTGTTGTGTTAGCTTCTGCTGTATAACAAAGTGAATCAACTATTCGTATACATATATCCCCATATCCTCTCCCTCTTGTGTCTCCCTCCCACCTTCCCTATCCCACCCCTCTAGGTGGTCACAAAGCACTGAGCTGATCTCCCTGTGCTATATGCAGTTGCTTCCCAATAGCTATCTATTTCACCTTTGGTAGTGTATAGATGTCCATGCCACTCTCTCACTTCATCGCAGCATACCCTTCCCCCTCCCTGTGTCCTCAGGTCCGTTCTCTACATCTACGTCTTTATTCCTCGGCAGCGACTCCTGCTAGGGACGGATACTTCCTTTTATGCTCAGGGAAATCCCCTAGTTTGAATATGATTTGAGTTTGATCCTGTGAAACCATCAGAACTTCCCACCAGAGATAAATGAGGAGATTCTGGCCTTTATTAGTATGCATGATGAACACGGGTGTCCTGGCTGTACTTGCCAACCCTCCTATTTTACCCACCTATTTTTATCCACCTTCCTCCCTGTGAGTACCTTTGACCAACCCTGAGTTCAGACTCCTGACCTATTACAGTGACTTTGTCAGCCTTTCTTTAAAAATGGACAGGTAATAAAACGAATTTAACCTAGAAGCAGTAGCTCAGTAAGGGAAATAAAATCATCAGAAGTTATCTAATCACAGCCACAGCCATCCAGGGCTCTGTCTTACCTGCTGGGTCATAAGAATGGGACCTTCCTAAACTTGAAGGGCATCCAATCAAATAAGTAAAGGTCTGCTCACCTCTTGCTCTTGGAGGGATTGCTAGACACTCTACCCAGTGTATACTAACTGCAAAACACTGTCATGGTTGTGAAACACCTATGTTCCAGGAAAGCTTTTTGGGGTGCATGGGGAAGGTTTCTTTTTGACATCAAGCAAAAAATAAGTCACCAAGCTCTTTGAGCACAGGGGTTCTTAAGAGGGCAGTAGAAGGAAGGAATGGGTAGAAAAGACGATCTCCAGTGAAGTGAAGGCCGTTTTTCCAAAAGAGTAGAATTTAGTCTCAGTTTAAGGAGAACACTTTTAAATAGCTGGGATAGCTCCAAACTGCAGTTTAGGGAACGAGTGCTTCAAAAGAACAGTGCTTTAAAAGTCCTGGCAAGGCAGCAAGAGGATGAAGAGTTGGTTTTGCATAGTTTTGAACACAGGAGTAAAGAAGCAGAGGCATCTCTGACTAAAAGGCCCTGAGATCCTATGGCATCAATGGGTCAGTTGCAGGGGCAGGGGGTGTGGGGGGCGATATTTCTCTCTCAATGTCTCCCAGGGCAGCCACCCCTCCCGACCCCACCACCCCCACTCCCTTCACCCTTCCTCCCTCCACTGTTGGGTCCCCAGGGACAGCACTTTTAAAGCTGGAGCCCTCAGGCACCATCTCTGCTGTCTGGATTCTTCCTGGAGCCTGGCAAGTTCTGGGACAGGAAGGCGGGTCTGCAAGGCCGCTGCGGTGCAGTCGGACCTGGAGGCCTGGAGGGGAACTGGAGCCCTGAAGCCCACCCACGTCCTTGAAGCCGAGGGAGGAACACATCCTCCTAACAGTACTTCTCAGGGGTCAGCATGCTCCCCACCCGACGGTGATCCATACTCACTTGAGGCAGCAAGAACTGCCTCTAACTGGCCTCCTCAATTCCGCCTTAAGGGTCCTCGCACATGTGTGATCCCGCAGGCCCCGGATCTCTTTAGTCAGCTGAGGCCAGTGCTGCTGGCATCCCTCCAGTCCCATCCCCCAGCCCCTCCCTCTGGGATTGTATCTAATAGAAGAAAGAGCACAGAGGAATTGGCTGAATCAAGGGACCTGGGAGCCTGGGGATGAGTTTGAAGACCGAGAACCTAAGGCGCAATTACATATTATTGGAAACTCTTGTGGAGTGTGTGGGGGGGGAGGTTAGGAGGCTGAGAGGCTGAGTCGACCTGCTGAGTCCAGCCCCAGGACACCACACAGCCCTGTCCCCCTTTCCCTGCCATCAGACAAGCGGTGCCGCAACTCCAGCCGGGACTCTGCACTTCCCCCTCCCTGATTCTCCAGAAGAGCAGGTGGCCCCCCTCTGAGGGCAGGGGCAAGACAACGGACCGATGTCCCCCTGCACTAAGGCGCTACTGGAATCTCTTCCTGAACAGCAGTGCTGGCTTGGAGCGAACCCGTGCACCGCCAAAGTTGGTCTCGTCCTGCAGCTGAGGGACGCAGGCTTTAAGTCTGCTGCCTTGTCTTTAAATCAATCAGTCCCCCCTTTAAGTCAGGTGACCCGACTTTAAATCACTGTGTGCCCCTCAAGCCTGCCACTTCAAAAGTTGGGAACTTCACTTTGATCCCAGCACCTCACACAGCTGAATGCACACTGTAGTCACCCCCAAGCCTGGCTTAGAGGCAGGATATAAGGTAAGGGGATGGGCTGAACACATGGTGAGGAGGGTGCACTTCATGTACCAGAAGGGTCCAGGTACTCTGGGTACAGCAAGCAGTGCACAATACAGCAGCACCCTGGCAAAGCTGGTGATGCACAGGGGGAGCAGGCACACTCAGGCATGCAGAGGTTCCAGGCCGGGAGCTGGGGCACAGCCAGCCGGGAGGGTGTGAAAGCCGAGGATCTGAGCCTTCTTGAGAAAGGCAGACACAGAGGATGGATGAGAAACAAAGACCAGATGAAACATGGATTTGAAAAGCACAACCTGCTCTTGAAATTGGGGTGGGGTCACCCCAGATTTGACTCTTCTTACGCCCCAGTACCTAGTGCTTTGTCATTTGCCCAATTACTTATAAAATGTGACTGATAATATCTAAACCATAGAATACTGCATTTGGAGTGGTTTTGCGTGTTTATGTTTCTATAGTGGAATAATCTTTTCTATAAGAAAAATGTACACAATCTGAAATAAATTCAAACCCCTCTTTAAAATGTACTATATCGGACTTCCCTGGTGGCGCAGTGGTTAAGAATCTGCCAGCCAAGGCAGGGGACATGGGTTCGAGCCCTGGTCAGGGAAGATCCCACATGCCGCACAGCAGCTAAGCCCATGGGCCACAACTACTGAGCCTGCAGACCACAACTACTGAAAACCGCGCACCTAGAACCGGTGCTCCACAACAAGCGCAGCAAGAGAAACCACCGCAATGAGAACCCCGCGCACCGCAACAAAGAGTAGCCCCCGCTTGCCGCAACTAGAGAAAGCCTGCGCATAGCAACGAAGACCCAACGCAGCCAAAAACTAATTAATTAATTAATTAGTTAACTATTTTATACAAAAGTACTATTTCCTTCTGTACAGCTTCTCTGGGAAGAACAGAGAGATGGCGTAGGAGAGTGAGAAAGACCAATATTTAGTGCACATCTCTCATGCAGGTGCTCTGCTGGCTCAGATAGATTTATCCCCACTTTACAAAGGAGGAAATAATCTCAGAGAGGTTTAGTAATTTTCCCAAAGCCAAACAGCTATGGAGTGGCAGAACCAAGATCTGAACCAAGTCTGTTACCTTCAAAGCCTAAGTCCTCATCACAACAAAACTCAATTAATATTTACATTTATCGAATTACATGGCAACCTGGGGAGTTCTTGGCACAATCCTGAATAAGAGTGAGAAAGAAAGAAATAGCATTGTTCCTACAGTCAACCCAAATTTTTGGAGCAGCTGCTAGATGCCTGTCCCTTTTTGGGGTTCAGCAGTGATCAAGACAGGAAGAGTCCTGCTTTCATGAACCACGTAGTGGGGAGGAGAGACGGGTGCAACTTGGGTGAGGGACTTCACCTTTCTGGAACTCTGTTTTGTCATCTGGAAAATGGTATGGGTGTTCCTCATTTTCTGAGATTGTCCAGACCTCACATTCTCTGATTCCATAAGAAGCATTTGTTTTCCTGTTTCTTTAAAATTCATTCAGGCCGTGAGCTGTCATGAATGTTGTTAGCTGCTCCCCAAATCACTCTATTCCCACCCTTTTCCTGTGATCAGGTCTTTCCCAAAACATGACTCACATTCAGTCAATTCACAAAACCTAAGGGGCACCCAGCAGAAAAATTCCAACCCTTGCTTCCCAGAAGCTCTGCGGTCTACCTGCCAGGTAAACTTAACTCACCTGGCAAAAGGTGGCCATCCCTGGTTTCACATCAACATGATCTCAGGCACAAACCTCCTTGTTTTTCCATTTTGTCTTGAAGTTACTTGTTGAAACAACTGCACAAATATGACACAGATATAAAATCAGGCACCTTCTGCCCCCAGTGCCTACTAATAAATGATTTTCTGCCACTTTAATGATAAAGATAGAACATTTCAAACTTCTGCTACCCTTATTATTTGTCATTTTTGTTGATATTTCTATTGACTACATCTTTCAATATTTTAACAATGGAACATTTATTTAGGGTGTTCCAGATGCAGCCTTTAGTGGTAAAGGTTTTGTTGTTATATTTCTATTATGTTTCCTTTAAAAATTATTATCCTATTTAAATGGATTAAGTCAATTCTATAGGCATTTATCTTATGATATTGATGAAATTGATACATAGAGAGCAGTAGTACAAGTTGACTGGACTTGAGGACCTCTAGTAGCACAATTTAGTATAAATATTATCTATATGTAAAACAAAGTACAGGCCGAGTGAGATTCTCTGACTTTTTTCCACTGTCTGCCCCTCAAGCCTGTGAGAAATGGAATAGTTCTTGCCCTATCAGTAAACAAAGGATGTCACAGTCTTCAGCACTTGCAGCCCTCCAATGTGAGCCGGCGGGCCCTGAGGCACTCAGGATATGCAAATACAGAATGCAGACCCCAGAGAGCTGAGGTGTATATCAAAGGAAGGATTTCAGTTAGCCCAGGCAAAGAAAAGCGCCGCATTCCTCACCTTGGGAGAGCTGGTTTTCCTTAGTTAACAATCACCTTTTGATGTTCCCCATTACCTGCGACAGTCCCCTGCCCTGTCCCATCCCCCCGGTACTTTAGCTCAGGGAGGAAGGAGCACAGAGGGACTCGGCTGAATAAGGGGCCTGCGCGCCTCGGGAGGAGTTTTCAGCCGCTTTCCCCGTAGTCGGGGGGAGGGGCGCTGACGCTGCAGCCGGACCCTGCGCCTCCCTTGCCCCGTTTCCCCTCAGGACGCTAAGGCCGACCCCCTCACCAGGCCCACCAGGCCTCGCGAGCCAGGCCGAGGGCAGGGGCGAGAGGACGGACCGAAGTTCCCGGGGACCAGACGCTGGAGGCCGCTCTTTCTGCACAGCAGCGGCGGGTGGCAGCGAACCCCTGCCCCTCAGAAGCTGGTCTTGTGCTGCCGCCCGGGCACCGGACAAGGCGGAGGGTCGGCGCCCACTTACCCGGCCCGCCGTCCCCGCGACTGTCATGGCTTCGGCCGCTGGGGCACCTCCAGAGCCGGCAGCCTCAGTGAGGTCGCCCTCCCCTCGGGCTCCGGGGCAGTTCCGTGAAGGCGGAGGGAGGACACCCCGCCTGAGCCGGGAGTTCCAGCTCTGAGGAAACGCGGGCTCTGTTCAGCGCGCAGTGGGTGGGACGGCTCTGCCCCGAGGCCTTCCGGGAGGGAGCGGAGCGGCGGGGGAGGCAGCCGCCAGGAGCGCAGGGCCCCGTCGGGGGTCCTGGAGGGGCGGCCCGGCCTGGGGGCCACGCCCACTGTGGCCGCAGCCCAGGCCTTTTTCCTGGAATCCTACACAAAAAAATTAGAAAGATACACAGTCTATAGTAAATATTCACAAATGATTGTTGCTGCTGTGCTCACTATTCTATTAAAGGTGTAAAATCCATAAAACACTTTAAGTTCAAAATTAAATATGAATTTTTACCTTTCTAATTATGTCTCTGATATTCACAGTTGTGGTTAATGAATCAGAGACTGTGGCATCACTAGTTAAAAATGAGCTTGTTAAAAATATAGAACTCAGGCCCACCGGACCTACTGAATCACAATCTGCACTTTTACAATCTCCCCAGTGTACTCGTGTACCCATGAATAGTTGAAAGGTACATTTCTACCTCGACAGGTCTTTTCTCTATGAGAAATACACACATTTTATCCAGTTTGATATAAATAAAACACTCAAAAATGCATATGCCTGTGTTGAAACCATCATTTTATCATTTCTTTTCCAGACAAGTATAGTCTCTATACTGGTTTTGTGGATCACATGCCATACTCTTTTCTTGTAGTTAGAAATAAGGTAAAGAAAGTTACTTTGTAAAAAAAAAAAAAAAAATATATATATATATATATATATATATATATATATATATATATATATATATATTTTAGTGGATAATGAAGAAACTCTTCTAAATTAAAACCTTCTCTTAACTTGCTGTTTTCTTCTTGGGTCATATTATTAACTCTTCCCGTGGCCACATGGCATGTGTACGTTTAATTTCAGGGACTGCTGACATTCCAGGATGTGGCCATAGATTTCTGTCAAGAGGAGTGAGAATGCCTGGACCAAGATCAAAGGGAATTGTACAGGGATGTGATGTTAGAGAAGTATAGGAACCTGCTCTCCTTGGGTGAGGATACCATCCTTCCAGAATTCCTTATCCAACCACTGGGTTTGCAGTCCTTCATTTGTAGAATGTCTCCTGGAATCTTCTGCTTCCTACAATAGGGTTTCAGATTGCAACGTTTCAGGAAAGATTGGGAGTTTGTGGGTATAATTTTTCTTATTCTTTTAAAATTGCAGCCTCCCTTTTAATATACTTTGTAACTGCTTGGGATGTGTCTATATGAACTGTGTACTATATGCTTCTGTTATAGTCCTTACAATATTTCATTGTCTTATTTTCTCTAACAATTTTCCATGGATTCCTTGGGCTTAAGGTATATTAAAAGGGAGACTGCGAATCTGGGACTTCCCTGGTGATGCAGTGATTAAGAATTCGCCTGCCAATGCAGGGGACCCGGTTCGATCCCCAGTCCGGGAAGATCTCACGTGCCACGGAACAACTAAGCCAGTGGGCCACAACTACTGAGTCTGCACGCCACAACTACTGAAGCCGGTGTGTCTTGAGCCCGTGCGCCATTTATTTTTTGGAGAATAAAACCACTTCTGAGTGATTAAAATTTAGGCCAGCTAGTCAAAATGCTTTATCACATGTTCTTCTAAAACACTGGTCAATGGAACAAGTTTTACTAGGGATAACAGTGTAATTGTATTCTGGAGTTCATATGGGCAATATGGTTTATGACCTTGATGCTGGATCACGACATTTCAACGGTATAACTGCTATTAATTGTCTGTTTGTTCAACGATTAAAGTCTCACGTGATCTGGAGTCATCCTGGTTGGTTTCTGTCTATTGCAGATTTCTTCCAGTATGAAAGGACAAGAGCAATACGGCTTCCTTTACAAAATGTCTTCAAACTAAATGATGATATAATCTACATTCAATTAATTTATACATACCCTACTGTAGAACAGGGTTCGTTACACTGGCAGAGCCCGGAAATTATGTAAAACTGAAACTTTTTCTGCACTGGTTCAAGTCCTCTTCCTAAGAATATGTTTATAATCAAAATTCTTTCACAAATTACCCAATTTAATTCACCATAGCATTCCTCATATTAACTAAATGGAAAATCCTAGGCTATATACAAATCCAGAAAGGGCCAAAAATCATCAGCCCCCATGGATGATTACAACCCATTAATGAGGCATTCAAATTAATGATTAAATAACCACTATGTCCATCAACATCATCAATTTATATATTATTGCCCAAATGCTAGACTTAACACTGGCTCTCACAACATGAATTCCTCTTCCCATATCTTATCCACTAATTAATATAAATGTAGGCATATTATTTCTATTAGCCATATCACACCTAGCCATTTACTCCATCCTCAGATCTGGATGAACTTCACATTCAAAATACACACTCACTGGAGCTCTAGGAACAATAGCACAGACAATCATCTCATATGAAGTAATGTAGCAGTTATTCTATTCTCAGTCTTACTGATAAATGGATCATTTACACTTTCAACAGTAATTATTACACAAGAACACCTATGACTCATTTTCTCCTGACCCCTACCCAGAATTTGATTATCTCCGCAGTAGCAGAAATCCAATGAAGCCCCACTTGATTTAACGGAAGTAGCATCAAAACCTGTATAAGTCTTCAATGTAGAAAATGTAGCAGGCCCATTCACCCCGTCCCTCCTAGAGAATATGTCAATTCCCTATAATAAACATTTCCACAGCAATCTATTTTTCGGAGCATTCGACAATCCCTAGGTGCCAGAATTATATACAGCCCAAGTCATCATTAAAACACATCTAACAATCTCCTTTCTATGAATTTGAGCCTCCTACCTACAATTTTGATATGATCAACGCATACATCTCTTATGAAAAGTTTTTTACGACTAACATTAACCTTATGTATATGAGAGATTTCACTACTTGTCATCATACCAGGCAACCCACCACAAATTTAAGAAATATGTCTGACAAAAGAGATTCTTTGATAGAGTAAATCATAGAGGTTTCAATGCTCTTATTCCTGGAATTGAATTCTTCCTAAAAATTTTACATTCTCCATGCTACCTACCACATTACACCACATGCTATATAGTAAAGTTCTCTAAGTAAGCTTCAGGCCCGTACCCCCAAAATATTTTTGTATATCCTTCCTGTGCTAATAAACTCTCATTGTTTTTACCATCATTCTACTGACCATTTTCTCAGGAAATATAATTGTATAACAAGCTCACACTGGTTAATGGTATTACCATTCTAACAAAAAAACATGAACCCATAAGCTACAGAAGCATCCAACAAATATTTCCTAAAACAGTCCACCACATCAATACTACTTATAATGGCTATTATCATTAATCTAATATACTCTGGTCAAAGAGCACAATGAATAACAAGAATCTTTAATCCAGCAGCATCCACCCTCATGACAATCGCCCTTGTCACAAAAGTAGGACTTTCCCCATTTCACTTCTGAGTGCCTGAAGTCACACGAGGCATCCCATGAACAGCAGACCTGATGCTATCAACATGACAAAATTGCACCCCTATCAGTTTTATACCACATGTCACCATCCATCAACCTAAATATACTATTAATCATAGTGATATTATAAATCATAGCTGGAGGCTGAGGCAGACTTCGCCATGCTCACCTGGAAAGTATTACACCCTCCTCATCAATTGCCCTTATAGGATGAATAACAGCTATTATAATGTATATTCAGAATATAACAATCCTAAACATACTAATTTATATCATAATAACACTATCTTCTTCTTATGTATGCCCAGATCATGTACTGCAAGAGTATCATTATCACACACATGAGATAAAACACCTCCCATCACAATCATTTTCCTCACCATTATAGTATCATTAGGACATCGCCCACCACTATCAGGCTTTCTACCCAAATGAATAATTATCCAAGAGATAACAAAAACGACAACATCATTCTACCAACACTAATAGCCATCATAGCAGTCCTCAGCATATATTTCTACTTGTAGCTAACATACTCCACATCACTAACTATATTCCCTTCATTAAACAAAACAAACACAAAACAATTTGAACATACAAAGAAATAACCTTCCTATCATTACCAATCATAATACCCCCACGGTTACTACACACAACACCCATTCTATCGGTGCTGGACTAGGAATTTAGGTTAGTTCAGACCAAGAGCTTTCAAAACCCTAAACAAGTGAAATTTACTTAATTCCTAAAAATAAGGATTGCAAGACTTTATTCTACATCAATTGAATGTAAAGCAAACACTGTATTGAAGCCAAATCTTTACGAGATTGATGAGTTTTAACCCCAGGAAACTTTAGTTAACAGGCAAATCCTCTAGTCAACTGGCTTCAGTCTACTTCTCCTTCATTTGAGAAAGAAAAAAAGAAAAAAAAAAGAGCAGGATAATCACTGGCAGAATTGAAGCTGCTTCTCTGAAGTTACAATTAAATTTGTTGATTCACCACAGGGTTTGCCAGAAAGAGGGTAAAATCTCTGTCTTTAGATTTACAGTCTAATGCTAACTCAGTCATTTTACCTCTGTTCATACACTGCTGATTATTTTCAACAAATCACAAAGATATCGGCATTTTATATTTATTATTTGGTGCTTGAGCTGGAGTAGCAGGCAGCACCTTAATTATATTAATCCAGGCTGAGCTATGCTGACCTGGACCGCTACTTGGAGATGCCCAAATCTGTAAGGTTGTCATAACAGTCCCTGCACTTGTAATAATTTTCTTTATTGCTGTACCCGTTATGATTGCAGGCTTTGAAAACTGACTTGAGCCACTAATAACTCGGACACCTGAAGTAGCATTTCCCCCAATAAATCATATAAACTTTTGACGACTTCCCCCATCATTCTTACTCCTACTCATATCACCAATAGTAGAAGCTGGTTCTGGTACCAGTGGGACCGTGTATTCAGCTCTAGCCTGCAATCTGGCCCATGCAGGAGCCTCTGTCGACCTAACTGCTTTCTCCTTACATTTAGCAGGTGTCTCCTCAATTCTTGGTATTATTACTTTTATTACTATAATCTTTAATACAAAACCAGCAGTCATATCCCAATACCAAACACCATTATTTGTTTAATCTTCCCCAACTATAGCCATATTACTATAATTACCAATCTCAGTCCAAGCAGCCAGAATTGCCATGCTGTTAAGAGATAGAAATCTAAACACTACTTTCTTTGACCCTGCAGGAGGAGACCGAATCCTATACCAACACCTCTTTTGATACTTTGCTCACCCTGAAGTCTGTATTCATGGCCTAACAGGGTTTGTTATAAACTCACATATCATTACATACTATTTAGGACAAAAATTGCCTTTCAGCTATCTGGGAATAGTATGAGTCATGTCCACTGGTTTTTTAGGAGTTCTCTTGTGGGCCCATCACATGTTTACCATAGGGATAGCTGTGGACTCAGGAGCATACTTTGCATCAGCTACCGTAATTACTTCTATCCCTACAGGAGTAAAAGTATCTAGCTGATTAGCAACTCCTTATTTAATTTTTCTTTTTCTTTTCTTTTTTATTTTTTGGCTGAGTTGGGTCTTGGTTGTTGCGCATGGGCTTTCTCTGGTTGCGGTGAGCGGCAGCTACTCTTCGTTGTGGTGTGCGGCCCTTTCATTGCACTGGCTTCTCTTGTTGCACAGCACGGCCTCTAGGCGCGTGGGCTTCAGTAGTTGTGGCTTGCGGGCTCTAGAGGGCAGGCTCAGTAGTTGTGGCACACGGGCTTTTTGCTCCACGGCATGTGGAATCTTCCCAGACAAGGGCTCGAACCCGTGTCCCCTGCATTGGCAGACGAATTCTTAACCACTGCGTCACCAGGGAAGTCCCTGGTTAGCAACTGTTCACGGAGGTAATTCTATATGACCTCCCACTATATTATGAGATTTAGGCTTTAGTTTTTCTTTTTACAGTAGGTGGTTTGACA
Organism: Balaenoptera physalus; assembly: GCF_965194825.1. Taxonomy (NCBI): domain Eukaryota; kingdom Metazoa; phylum Chordata; class Mammalia; order Artiodactyla; family Balaenopteridae; genus Balaenoptera; species Balaenoptera physalus. The sequence continues at coordinate 52,494 of NW_028124823.1, read as the reverse complement.
GGAATCATCTTAGCCAACTCATCCCCAGACATTGTCCTCCAGGATACATACTATGTAGTAGCACACTTCCATGACCTAATGTCCATGGGAGCAGTCTTCACTATTATAGGAGGCTTTCTACACTGATTCCCACTATTCTCAGGTTATACAGTTAACTCAGCATGAGCAAAAATTCACTTCACAAGTATATTTGTAGTAGTAAATATGACTTCCTGCCGCACTTTCGTGGCCTCTCAGGGATGTCACTACGTTAGTCTGAGTACCCTGAGACACACACAACATGAAATGTTTTGTCTTTAGGCTCATTCATCTCAGTAGCAGCAGTAATGCTAATAATCTTCATACTTTGAAAAGCATTTGTGTCTAAACAAGAAGTCTTAGCAGTGGAAATTGCTACTCCTAACCTAGAATGGTTACACGGATGTCCTCCACCATATCCTACGTTTCAAGATCCTACCTATGTAAATGTAAAATAAGGAAGGACTCAAGTCCTTTTCAACCAGTTTCAAGCCAACACCATAACAATTATGTCTTCCTCAATAAATGAGATAAAAGTAAAAAGTGATGTAGCTTTGTCAAAGTTAAATGATAGGCTAAAATCCTGTATATGACTAAGGCATATCAATTTCATCTAGGCTCTCAAGATACAACATCACCGATTATGGAAGAACTTTTACATTTTCTTCATCACACATTAATAGTGATTTTTAAAATAAGTTCTCTAGTCCTCTATATCATTTCACTAATATTGACATCTAAACTCATATGCATACAATAGATGCACAGATAGAGAAAATGTGAACAATTTACTAGCTATTATTGTAATCTTAATTGTCCTATCATCATTGTGAATCCTTTACATGATACATGAAATCAATAACTCTTCCCAAACCGTAAAAAACTATGGGTCAGTAATGATACTGAAGCTACAAATACACAGATTACGAAGATTTAAATGTTGACTCCTCTGTAATCCCCACATCAGAGCTAAAACCAGGAGAATAATGACTAATAGAAGTCAACAACCGAGTAGTTAGGGATAGTCATTGAATATTAGTTTCCTCTGAAATTGTTGTACACTCCGGAGTTGTTCCTTCTCAGGCCTAAAAGGAGCTGCTATCCCAGGACGCCTAACTTAAAGAAACCTAGTATCAAGAGGACCAGGCCTATGTTGTGGACAAGAGAGCTCGTTTTCCTGAGTTCAAAGACAGGACAGAGGGATATGGCTGAGATATGGGGTGAATCTGAAGCCCATGGGGATGCACTCTCCAAGCTCCAGTATAGGAATGGGGCCTCTAGGGTCCCAGGCCACCCACCACGCCCTCTGGAGCAGGATCTGGGCAACATTCCCTGTCAGTGATGAGGCAGCCCTAGCACTTGTCACGCCCCGATGTCGTGTCCTATGTGGGCCCCATGCTCTTGGGACCACACCCCACAGTCTGCAGGTCCATGCTACAGGGTCCTTCATGCCTCAGGAGTAGAGACCACCCAGCAAGCAGTTCCCTCCGCAACCAGCAGGAGGAGGGGAGGAGAGCAGGGGCACCAGGGGACTCTCACTCAGACAACAACACCCCAGCGGTGCCAGCGGGGACAGTGATGATGCAGATGAGGCACAGACCAAGAGATGGGACCAGAGGACCCAAAAGGCAGCTGGTCAGGTCCTGGCTCACCTGCACCCCGGACACCTTTGTCCCGCAGACACCCCCTTCCTCATACACCCTCTCCTTAAATGCAGATTCTTCAGATGCCAACAGGCAGAGCTTCAGACTGAAAGTCAGCTCTTCCAAAATGACCCGTCAGCAAACACTGCAGGATTCCACTCCAGTGGGTGCCCTGGAGTCGACAACTCAGGGACTGAAGTGGATATCGGTGCCAGGGGCAGTGGGAGGGAATGGGGAATGAGACTTTCATGGTTGTGGAATTTTGGTTTTGCAAGATGAAAAGTTCTAGTGATGGTGGTGATGGCTCCACGAGAAAGTGAATCTATCTGACGCCTCAGAAACGTGCACTTAAAACGGTGATGATGGTAAAGGGTATGTGACGTGTGTTTTATTTCACTTAAAATAAATTCTTAAAATAATGTCTTGTTAATTGAGATTCCATTTCGACTCCCCTTCATCACAAATGTCGGAGGCCCAGACACAGTCCCCTACCATAGGGGCCATCACGGTACCCTCACAGAGCACGTGGGAGACCATTCTTAGGGGGGTCTAGTCTGTGCTCACTTGACCTCTGTCCAGGGGGACCCAGGCAGTGGTGACCCCCATAGATTAGACATATGATATGCTATAGTATTAATACGATACCACCAGGTGTTGTCACTCACCGGAACACAGAGCAGCAACCCACTCAAACATGCCTGACCTAATATGATTGTGACAAGATGAAGAGAAGAAAAGGAACCACAGGTTAATCAGGACAACACCCTTAATGCAGAGGTTGGAAATCTCAAAGGGGACAGGACACACTGCAGGCAAAGAGCGCATATGCGGTCTCCCCATCCATGTGATCCTGACCCATGCAGGTATGGTGAGACCCACACAGTCCCCGCACCCTATACCTGGGGCCACACATCCACACTCACCAGGGTGACCCACCTCCCCAGACCCCTCCACCTGGGTCACATGTCCACAGTCCCAGGGTGCCCTCACCTCCCCAGACCCTGCACCTGGGGTCACTCGTCCCCTTGGTCAGGACACCATGGCTCTGCAGGGGGCTCCCCCAATGTGGAAACAAGCTGGGTCCCTGGGACCTCCTGGGATGGGAAAAAGTGGCAGGTGGGTCTCCTTTCCCCACACTTGTCCCAGAGGAGTCCTCCTCTTCTCACTTTGGTTCTGTGTGATTTTAACTGTTTTTACAGCTTTCATACTACAGTTGGACACACGACCCTGGTGCTGGCATGCTCAGTCCTTTCTCGTCTCACTTACATGTTGAGAAAGCTCACAGGACAGCAGGGCTGAAAGCCGAGGGGCAGCTCTGGACTCTGCTGAGTAGGGACGGTAGACTGGAGGGAGAGCTCAGCAGCAGCCTCAGCTGTCACCCATCGGCCTTTTGCCCGATCTGCGTGCCCTGCAATCAATTCAGCAGCTAAACCTGCTTCCCTATGCACCATGCACGTGCTGGTAAATTGGAATTATTGCCAGGTAGTCCTCCTGAGGATTCTCCATGAGCCCCAGGGAAGGTGAACCTTGCAGGAATTAAGACTAAGGCCCCGACCATAGCACTGACCCTTGGGAGGACCAGGTCACCACACTCAGAAGAGAGGCTGTTACATAGACAAGCCCACCTCAGCTCCAGACCCCAGACATCTAAGCACTGACATTCAGATGCAGGCATGGAGCTTCCCAGTACTGAGGCCAGGCCGGGTCTCTACCCAGGTCCCCATAGTCCTAGCGTACACAGAACATGATCAGGTCTAAATCTTCTTATTATAGACAACACATGGTCAGCTCTAAACATAATCAGTAGACAGGACATGCAGAGGTCTAAATCTACCATGTAGACACAACTTGATCATGTTTCAACTAGCTTAGGGCTGATCTCATAGGAGGTACAGATCACACACATGGGTCTCTCATCTTTGGACACCCACATCAGGAAACTGAACAAAATCTTTGTCATTAAACATTTCAACAGGCAAAACAGAAATGTTCCCAATTTCTCTGGCCACCTGATGGTCAGGATCCACGGGCGAGCCACTAACTTCTTAGAGTGCAGCCCAGTCTGCTGCCAGGACAGATAAGAAGTGGCCTGATTCCAGCCTCCCAGGCTTCCAGAAGGAGGCGGCCACACTGAAAGCCAGGTCAGGAGAGTCCTGCATGGTCCGGGCCGGGAGATCCGGTCTGTCCATTCGGCTGGCCGATTCCGGGCGGGGCGCTCAGGGCCGCTGAGAGCCCTGCACTCAGGTCCTGCTTCCCTGCAGCGTGTGCGTATGCGTGTGCGTGTGCGTGTGTGTGTGTGTGTAGAGGGGGCGGTGGCTGACGGCTCCCATGGTTCCCAACCCGGGCACCGTGCTGTCTTCGAGGGGAGGCACGGGGAGAGGTAGGGGCACAGAAGCCGTTGGAGAGGAGAACCCACCGCGGAATTCCTTGCACACTGGCTCGCCCCACCCGGAGACCCGCCTGCCCATCGTGGGCCGCATGTCGCCCCCCAGTCCCCCACCCCCGAGGGCAGGGTGCCTGCTCTTTCAACAGCACAGGGTCTCACATGAAGGAGACCCAGTGGGGACTGTCAGCCCCCGACTCCTGATGCTGTGTTTGGGGAGAATGAACCCCCTTGACTGGGCGATGGGACCCTGTGAGGAAAGAGGTGGCGGCCCGATCCAAGTCGGGGACTGGCTGAGATATGAGAAAACAGGAGCCAAGGGCAGGGCCTGGAGGCCAGGCCAACAGGAGGGGCACCCCCAGCCTTGGCCGGGCTCTCCAACGGTGACATTGTTGCTTTAGGGGACCTGGGACAGGTGACTGAATGTAATGGGAGTCTAAACTGGACCCTGAATGGGGCTTAAAGAAGGTGTGAAGGATGTTACTAAGACAGTGACAGTCATTGGAAGACAAACTCTGTGTCAGGATATCCTGCTCCATCCATTTAAATCCCTGAGATCTGTGACCTTTTCGTGGCTACGCAGGATTGTTAGAGCAGCTGCGTGCGGATATATCTGGGGCACAATTCAGTCTGCAGCCAACTTGCAAGTGGTTCCAGCAAACACACAGGTGTGCGCACAGGCAGGCACAGCACACACACAAACATATGCACGTGCACAGCACAACTATATTCACACACTAGCATGTGAACACACATGCACCCATATGCCCATGCACACACTAATGTGTGCAAGTTCACATACCTATGCACATGAACAGCATATGTATGCAAACAGGCACATGCACACGCAGAGCACACACACAGGGAATAAAGTGAATCCGTAAAGCATTAATTCCTGAACACAAGTGAAGCTGACATGTATTTTTCCCTTTTCTTAGTCTTGATGTTTTCCACAACAACAAGTTTAAGAAAAAAGTTAATGGCAAATGACTTTTGATTCATAGGACTTTCTGAGTTTATTCCACAAATATTATGACAGTAGAAATGAATGTAGATATTACATGTGTCCACTAATGGATGAATGGAGAAGAAAAACACGGTCCATCAATACAAGGGAATGCTATTCAGCCTAAAAAGGAAGTCAATTCTGACACAGGATGCAGCAGGGATGAACCTTGAGGGCATTATGCTCAGTGATGTAAGCTAGACACAAAAAAACAAACAGTGCTTGATCCACTCATACAAGGCCCCTAGAGCAGTTGGAAATATAAGGACATAAAGTAGGACGTTGGGGGCCAGAGGCTGAGGGAAGGACAATGGGGAGTGAGTGTTTAATGGGGACTGTTTCAATTTTGCAAGATGAAAAAGTTCTGGAGGATGATGGTGGTCAGGTTTGCACAACAGTGTGAATTACTTCTTGACCCTGAAATGTGCACTTAAAAATGGTTAAGATAGTACATTTTACGTTATGTGTACCAGACCACAATTTTTAAAACTTTTCAAAAAACAACAGGAAATAGTCCATGAATACCACAAGATGCACAACTTCACTAACAACAGAGGGATTAAAGCCATAAGCAAAATACTGTGCATACACCTACCAGAATGGCAGACATGAAAGACATAGTATCAATTATCAGCAGGATGTGGAGCAATGGAAAGCCTGGTACGCAACGGGGGGATGCAACCACTTCTGAAGCAATCGGGCCTCAGATAGCGACGTCCGTGCACGGAGACCCACAGTGCTCCTCCCAGTTGAACACAAACCCACCAGCCCTGCACCAGGACACACGGACATAGACGTGCAGCCACAGGAGCCAAACCTGAAAGAACCTGAAGGCCATCACAGACGGATGCAGAAATGAACCATGCACGCTCCTATGAAGGAATATTCCACAGCAATGGAGTACATTTTGTTTAAAGGTAGTAAAACTATAAAAATTATTTTTTAAAAAAAACTATATTTAAAAGATGAAAGAATATATAATTCTGGCACCTAGGGATTGCCGAATGCTCCTAAAAATAGATTGCTGTGGAAATGTTTATTATAGGGAAATTGACATATTCTCTAGGAAGGACGGGGTGAATGGGCCTGCTACATTTTCTACATTGAAGACATGTACAGGTTTTGATTCTACTTCTGTTAAATCAAGTGGGGCTTCACTGGATTTCTGCTACTGCGGAGATAATCAAATTCTGGGTAGCGGTCAGGAGAAAATTAGTCATAGGTGTTCTTGTGTAATAATTACTGTTGAAAGTGTAAATGATCCATTTACCAGTAAGACTGAGAATAGAATAACTGCTACATTACTTCATATGAGATGATCGTCTGTGCTATTGTTCCTACAGCTCCAGTGAGTGAGTATTTTGAATGTGAAGTTCATCCAGATCTGAGGATGGAGTAAATGGCTAGGTGTGATATGGCTAATAGAAATAATATGCCTACATTTATACTAATTAGTGGATAAGATATGGGAAGAGGAATTCATGTTGTGAGAGCCAGGGTTAAGGCTAGCTTTGGGGCAATAATATATAAATTGATGATGTTGATGGACATAGTGGTTCTTTAATAAGTAATTTGAATGCCTCAGCAATGGGTTGTAATCATCCATGGGGGCTGATGATTTTTGGCCCTTTCTGGATTTGTATATAGCCTAGGATTTTCCATTTAGTTAATATGAGGAATGCTATGGTGAATTAAATTGGGTAATTTGTGAAAGAATGTTGATTATAAACATATTCTTAGGAAGAGGACTTGAACCAGTGCAGAAAAAGTTTCAGTTTTACATAATTACCGGGCTCTGCCTGCGTAACGAACCCTGTTCTACAGTAGGGTATGTATAAATTAATTGAATGTAGATTATATCATCATTTAGTTTGAAGACATTTTGTAAAGGAAGCCGTATTGCTCTTGTCCTTTCATGCTGGAAGAAATCTGCAATAGACAGAAACCAACCAGGATGACTCCAGTCTGAACTCAGATCACGTGAGACTTTAATCGTTGAACAAACAGACAATTAATAGCAGTTATACCGTTGAAATGTCGTGATCCAGCATCAAGGTCATAAACCATATTGCCCATATGAACTCCAGAATACAATTACACTGTTATCCCTAGTAAAACTTGTTCCATTGACCAGTGTTTTAGAAGAACAGGTGATAAAGCATTTTGACTAGCTGGCCTAAATTTTAATCACTCAGAAGTGGTTTTATTCTCCAAAAAATAAATGGCGCACGGGCTCAAGACACACCGGCTTCAGTAGTTGTGGCGTGCAGACTCAGTAGTTGTGGCCCACTGGCTTAGTTGTTCCGTGGCATGTGAGATCTTCCCGGACCGGGGATCGAACCGGGTCCCCTGCATTGGCAGGCGAATTCTTAATCACTGCATCACCAGGGAAGTCCCAGATTCGCAGTCTCCCTTTTAATATACCTTAAGCCCAAAGAATCCATGGAAAATTGTTAGAGAAAATAAGACAATGAAATATTGTAAGGACTACAACAGAAGCATATAGTACACAGTTCATATAGACACATCCCAAGCAGTTACAAAGTATATTAAAAGGGAGGCTGCAATTTTAAAAGAATAAGAAAAATTATACCCACAAACTCCCAATCTTTCCTGAAACGTTGCAATCTGAAACCCTATTGTAGGAAGCAGAAGATTCCAGGAGACATTCTACAAATGAAGGACTGCAAACCCAGTGGTTGGATAAGGAATTCTGGAAGGAAGGTATCCTCACCCAAGGAGAGCAGGTTCCTATACTTCTCTAACATCACATCCCTGTACAATTCCCATTGATCTTGGTCCAGGCATTCTCACTCCTCTTGACAGAAATCTATGGCCACATCCTGGAATGTCAGCAGTCCCTGAAATTAAACGTACACATGCCATGTGGCCACGGGAAGAGCTCATAATATGACCCAAGAAGAAAACAGCAAGTTAAGAGAAGGTTTTAATTTAGAAGAGTGTCTTCAATTATCCACTAATACATACATATATATATATATATATATATAATTTTTTTTTTACAAAGTAACTTGCTCTACCTTATTTCTAACTACAAGAAAAGAGTATGGCATGTGATCCACAAAACCAGTATAGAGACTATACTTGTCTGGAAAAGAAATGATAAAATGATGGTTTCAACACAGGCATATGCATTTTTGAGTGTTTTATTTATATCAAACTGGATAAAATGTGTGTATTTCTCATAGAGAAAAGACCTGTCGAGGTAAAAATGTACCTTTCAACTATTCATGGGTACACGAGTACACTGGGGAGATTGTAAAAGTGCAGATTGTGATTCAGTAGGTCCGGTGGGCCTGAGTTCTATATTTTTAACAAGCTCATTTTTAACTAGTGATGCCACAGTCTCTGATTCATTAACCACAACTGTGAATATCAGGGACATAATAAGAAAGGTAAAAATTCATATTTAATTTTGAACTTAAAGTGTTTTATGGATTTTACACCTTTAATAGAATAGTGAGCACAGCAGCAACAATCATTTGTGAATATTTACTATAGACTGTGTATCTTTCTAATTTTTTTGTGTAGGATTCCAGGAAAAAGGCCTGGGCTGCGGCCACAGTGGGCGTGGCCCCCAGGCCAGGCCGCCCCTCCAGGACCCCCGACGGGGCCCTGCGCTCCTGGCGGCTCCCTCCCCCGCCGCCCCGCTCCCTCCCGGAAGGCCTCGGGGCAGAGCGGTCCCACCCACTGCGCGCTGAACAGAGCCCGCGTTTCCTCAGAGCTGGAACTCCCGGCTCAGGCGGGGTCTCTTCCCTCCGCCTTCACGGAACTGCCTCGGAGCCCGAGGGGAGGGCGACCTCACTGAGGCTGCCGGCTCTGGAGGTGCCCCAGCGGCCGAAGCCATGACAGTCGCGGGGACGGCGGGCCGGGTAAGTGGGCGCCGACCCTCCGCCTTGTCCGGTGCCCGGGCGGCAGCACAAGACCAGCTTCTGAGGGGCAGGGGTTCGCTGCCACCCGCCGCTGCTGTGCAGAAAGAGCGGCCTCCAGCGTCTGGTCCCCGGGAACTTCGGTCCCTCCTCTCGCCCCTGCCCTCGTCCTGGCTCGCGAGGCCTGGTGGGCGTGAGGAGGGGGTCGGCCTGAGCGTCCTGAGGGGAAACGGGGCAAGGGAGGCACAGGGTCCGGCTGCAGCCTCAGCGCCCCTCTTCCCGACTGCGGGGAAAGCAGCTGAAAACTCCTCCCGAGGCGCACAGGCCCCTTATTCAGCCGAGTCCCTCTGCGCTCCTTCCTCCCTGAGCTAAAGTACCGGGGGGAGGGGACAGGGCAGGGAACTGGCGCAGGTAATGGGGAACATCAAAAGGTGATTGTTAACTAAGGAAAACCAGCTCTCCCAAGGTGAGGAATGCGGCGCTTTTCTTTGCCTGGGCTCACTGAATTCCTTCCTTTGATATGCACCTCAGCTCTCTGGGGCCTGCATTCTGTATTTGCATATCCTGAGTGCCTCAGGGCCCGCCGGCTCACATTGGAGGGCTGCAAGTGCTGAAGACTGTGACATCCTTTGTTTACTGATAGGGCAAGAACTATTCCATTTCTCACAGGCTTGAGGGGCAGACAGTGGAAAAAAGTCAGAGAATCTCACTCGGCCTGTACTTTGGTTTACATATAGATAATATTTATACTTAACTGTGCTAATAGAGGTTCTCAAGTCCAATCAACTTGTACTACTGCCCTCTATGTATCAATTTCATCAATATCATAAGGTAAATGCCTATAGAATTGACTTAATCCATTTAAATAGGATAATGATTTTTAAAGGAAACATAATAGAAATATAACAACAAAACCTTTACCACTAAAGGCTGGGTCTGGAACACCCTAAATAAATGTTCCATTGTTAAAATATTGAAAGATGTAGTCCATAGAAATATCAACAAAAATGACAAATAATAAGGGTAGCAGAATGTTGAAATGTTCTATCTTTATCATTAAAGTGGCAGAAAATCATTTATTAGTAGGCACTGGGGGCAGAAGATGCCTGATTTTATATCTGTGTCATATTTGTGCAGTTGTTTCAACAAGTAACTTCAAGACAAAATGGAAAAACAAGGAGGTTTGTGCCTGAGATCATGTTGATGTGACACCAGGGATGGCCCCCTTGTGCCAGGTGAGTTAAGTTTACCTGGCAGGTAGACCGCAGAGCTCCTGGGAAGCAAGGGTTGGGATTTTTCTGCTGGGTGCCCCTTCGGTTCTGTGACTTGACTGACTGTGAGTCATGTTTCGGGAAAGACCTGATCACAGGAAAAGGGTGGGAATAGAGTGATTTGGGGAGCAGCTAACAACATTCATCACAGCTCACGGCCTGAATGAATTTGAAAGAAACAGGAAAACAAATGCTTCTTATGGAATCAGAGAATGTGAGGGCTGGACAATCCCAGAAAATGAGGAACACCCATCCCATTTTCCAGATGACAAAACAGAGGTCCAGCAAGGTGAAATCCCTCACCCAAGTTGCACCCGTCTCTCCTCCCCACTACGTGGTTCATGAAAGCAGGACTCTTCCTGTCTTGATCACTGCTGAACCCCAAAAAGGGCCAGGCATCTAGCAGCTGCTCCAAAAATTTGGGTTGACTATAGGAACAATGCTATTTCTTTCTTTCTCACTCTTATTCAGGATTGTGCCAAGAACTCCCCAGGTTGCCATGTAATTCGATAAATGTAAATATTAATTGAGTTTTGTTGTGATGAGGACTTAGGCTTTGAAGGTAACAGACTTGGTTCAGATCTTGGTTCTGCCACTCCATAGCTGTTTGGCTTTGGGAAAATTACTAAACCTCTCTGAGATTATTTCCTCCTTTGTAAAGTGGGGATAAATCTATCTGAGCCAGCAGAGCACCTGCATGAGAGATGTGCACTAAATATTGGTCTTTCTCACTCTCCTACGCCATCTCTCTGTTCTTCCCAGAGAAGCTGTACAGAAGGATATAGTACTTTTGTTTAAAATAGTTAACTAATTAATTAATTAATTTGTTTTTGGCTGTGTTGGGTCTTCGTTGCTATGCGCAGGCTTTCTCTAGTTGCGGCAAGCGGGGGCTACTCTTTGTTGCGGTGCGCGGGCTTCTCATTGCGGTGGCTTCTCTTGCTAGACTTAACCCCAATGCTAGCCTTAACCCCAATGCTAGCCTTAACCCTGGCTCTCACAACATGAATTCCTCTTCCCATATCTTATCCACTAATTAATATAAATGTAGGCATATTATTTCTATTAGCCATATCACACCTAGCCATTTACTCCATCCTCAGATCTGGATGAACTTCACATTCAAAATACACACTCACTGGAGCTCTAGGAACAATAGCACAGACAATCATCTCATATGAAGTAATGTAGCAGTTATTCTATTCTCAGTCTTACTGATAAATGGATCATTTACACTTTCAACAGTAATTATTACACAAGAACACCTATGACTCATTTTCTCCTGACCCCTACCCAGAATTTGATTATCTCCGCAGTAGCAGAAATCCAATGAAGCCCCACTTGATTTAACGGAAGTAGCATCAAAACCTGTATAAGTCTTCAATGTAGAAAATGTAGCAGGCCCATTCACCCCGTCCCTCCTAGAGAATATGTCAATTTCCCTATAATAAACATTTCCACAGCAATCTATTTTTCGGAGCATTCGACAATCCCTAGGTGCCAGAATTATATACAGCCCAAGTCATCATTAAAACACATCTAACAATCTCCTTTCTATGAATTTGAGCCTCCTACCTACAATTTTGATATGATCAACGCATACATCTCTTATGAAAAGTTTTTTACGACTAACATTAACCTTATGTATATGAGAGATTTCACTACTTGTCATCATACCAGGCAACCCACCACAAATTTAAGAAATATGTCTGACAAAAGAGATTCTTTGATAGAGTAAATCATAGAGGTTTCAATGCTCTTATTCCTGGAATTGAATTCTTCCTAAAAATTTTACATTCTCCATGCTACCTACCACATTACACCACATGCTATATAGTAAAGTTCTCTAAGTAAGCTTCAGGCCCGTACCCCCAAAATATTTTTGTATATCCTTCCTGTGCTAATAAACTCTCATTGTTTTTACCATCATTCTACTGACCATTTTCTCAGGAAATATAATTGTATAACAAGCTCACACTGGTTAATGGTATTACCATTCTAACAAAAAAACATGAACCCATAAGCTACAGAAGCATCCAACAAATATTTCCTAAAACAGTCCACCACATCAATACTACTTATAATGGCTATTATCATTAATCTAATATACTCTGGTCAAAGAGCACAATGAATAACAAGAATCTTTAATCCAGCAGCATCCACCCTCATGACAATCGCCCTTGTCACAAAAGTAGGACTTTCCCCATTTCACTTCTGAGTGCCTGAAGTCACACGAGGCATCCCATGAACAGCAGACCTGATGCTATCAACATGACAAAATTGCACCCCTATCAGTTTTATACCACATGTCACCATCCATCAACCTAAATATACTATTAATCATAGTGATATTATAAATCATAGCTGGAGGCTGAGGCAGACTTCGCCATGCTCACCTGGAAAGTATTACACCCTCCTCATCAATTGCCCTTATAGGATGAATAACAGCTATTATAATGTATATTCAGAATATAACAATCCTAAACATACTAATTTATATCATAATAACACTATCTTCTTCTTATGTATGCCCAGATCATGTACTGCAAGAGTATCATTATCACACACATGAGATAAAACACCTCCCATCACAATCATTTTCCTCACCATTATAGTATCATTAAGACATCGCCCACCACTATCAGGCTTTCTACCCAAATGAATAATTATCCAAGAGATAACAAAAACGACAACATCATTCTACCAACACTAATAGCCATCATAGCAGTCCTCAGCATATATTTCTACTTGTAGCTAACATACTCCACATCACTAACTATATTCCCTTCATTAAACAAAACAAACACAAAACAATTTGAACATACAAAGAAATAACCTTCCTATCATTACCAATCATAATACCCACACGGTTACTACACACAACACCCATTCTATCGGTGCTGGACTAGGAATTTAGGTTAGTTCAGACCAAGAGCTTTCAAAACCCTAAACAAGTGAAATTTACTTAATTCCTAAAAATAAGGATTGCAAGACTTTATTCTACATCAATTGAATGTAAAGCAAACACTGTATTGAAGCCAAATCTTTACGAGATTGATGAGTTTTAACCCCAGGAAACTTTAGTTAACAGGCAAATCCTCTAGTCAACTGGCTTCAGTCTACTTCTCCTTCATTTGAGAAAGAAAAAAAGAAAAAAAAAAGAGCAGGATAATCACTGGCAGAATTGAAGCTGCTTCTCTGAAGTTACAATTAAATTTGTTGATTCACCACAGGGTTTGCCAGAAAGAGGGTAAAATCTCTGTCTTTAGATTTACAGTCTAATGCTAACTCAGTCATTTTACCTCTGTTCATACACTGCTGATTATTTTCAACAAATCACAAAGATATCGGCATTTTATATTTATTATTTGGTGCTTGAGCTGGAGTAGCAGGCAGCACCTTAATTATATTAATCCAGGCTGAGCTATGCTGACCTGGACCGCTACTTGGAGATGCCCAAATCTGTAAGGTTGTCATAACAGTCCCTGCACTTGTAATAATTTTCTTTATTGCTGTACCCGTTATGATTGCAGGCTTTGAAAACTGACTTGAGCCACTAATAACTCGGACACCTGAAGTAGCATTTCCCCCAATAAATCATATAAACTTTTGACGACTTCCCCCATCATTCTTACTCCTACTCATATCACCAATAGTAGAAGCTGGTTCTGGTACCAGTGGGACCGTGTATTCAGCTCTAGCCTGCAATCTGGCCCATGCAGGAGCCTCTGTCGACCTAACTGCTTTCTCCTTACATTTAGCAGGTGTCTCCTCAATTCTTGGTATTATTACTTTTATTACTATAATCTTTAATACAAAACCAGCAGTCATATCCCAATACCAAACACCATTATTTGTTTAATCTTCCCCAACTATAGCCATATTACTATAATTACCAATCTCAGTCCAAGCAGCCAGAATTGCCATGCTGTTAAGAGATAGAAATCTAAACACTACTTTCTTTGACCCTGCAGGAGGAGACCGAATCCTATACCAACACCTCTTTTGATACTTTGCTCACCCTGAAGTCTGTATTCATGGCCTAACAGGGTTTGTTATAAACTCACATATCATTACATACTATTTAGGACAAAAATTGCCTTTCAGCTATCTGGGAATAGTATGAGTCATGTCCACTGGTTTTTTAGGAGTTCTCTTGTGGGCCCATCACATGTTTACCATAGGGATAGCTGTGGACTCAGGAGCATACTTTGCATCAGCTACCGTAATTACTTCTATCCCTACAGGAGTAAAAGTATCTAGCTGATTAGCAACTCCTTATTTAATTTTTCTTTTTCTTTTCTTTTTTATTTTTTGGCTGAGTTGGGTCTTGGTTGCTGCGCATGGGCTTTCTCTGGTTGCGGTGAGCGGCAGCTACTCTTCGTTGTGGTGTGCGGCCCTTTCATTGCACTGGCTTCTCTTGTTGCACAGCACGGCCTCTAGGCGCGTGGGCTTCAGTAGTTGTGGCTTGCGGGCTCTAGAGGGCAGGCTCAGTAGTTGTGGCACACGGGCTTTTTGCTCCACGGCATGTGGAATCTTCCCAGACAAGGGCTCGAACCCGTGTCCCCTGCATTGGCAGACGAATTCTTAACCACTGCGTCACCAGGGAAGTCCCTGGTTAGCAACTGTTCACGGAGGTAATTCTATATGACCTCCCACTATATTATGAGATTTAGGCTTTAGTTTTTCTTTTTACAGGAGGTGGTTTGACAGGAATCATCTTAGCCAACTCATCCCCAGACATTGTCCTCCAGGATACATACTATGTAGTAGCACACTTCCATGACCTAATGTCCATGGGAGCAGTCTTCACTATTATAGGAGGCTTTCTACACTGATTCCCACTATTCTCAGGTTATACAGTTAACTCAGCATGAGCAAAAATTCACTTCACAAGTATATTTGTAGTAGTAAATATGACTTCCTGCCGCACTTTCGTGGCCTCTCAGGGATGTCACTACGTTAGTCTGAGTACCCTGAGACACACACAACATGAAATGTTTTGTCTTTAGGCTCATTCATCTCAGTAGCAGCAGTAATGCTAATAATCTTCATACTTTGAAAAGCATTTGTGTCTAAACAAGAAGTCTTAGCAGTGGAAATTGCTACTCCTAACCTAGAATGGTTACACGGATGTCCTCCACCATATCCTACGTTTCAAGATCCTACCTATGTAAATGTAAAATAAGGAAGGACTCAAGTCCTTTTCAACCAGTTTCAAGCCAACACCATAACAATTATGTCTTCCTCAATAAATGAGATAAAAGTAAAAAGTGATGTAGCTTTGTCAGAGTTAAATGATAGGCTAAAATCCTGTATATGACTAAGGCATATCAATTTCATCTAGGCTCTCAAGATACAACATCACCGATTATGGAAGAACTTTTACATTTTCTTCATCACACATTAATAGTGATTTTTAAAATAAGTTCTCTAGTCCTCTATATCATTTCACTAATATTGACATCTAAACTCATATGCATACAATAGATGCACAGGTAGAGAAAATGTGAACAATTTACTAGCTATTATTGTAATCTTAATTGTCCTATCATCATTGTGAATCCTTTACATGATACATGAAATCAATAACTCTTCCCAAACCGTAAAAAACTATGGGTCAGTAATGATACTGAAGCTACAAATACACAGATTACGAAGATTTAAATGTTGACTCCTCTGTAATCCCCACATCAGAGCTAAAACCAGGAGAATAATGACTAATAGAAGTCAACAACCGAGTAGTTAGGGATAGTCATTGAATATTAGTTTCCTCTGAAATTGTTGTACACTCCGGAGTTGTTCCTTCTCAGGCCTAAAAGGAGCTGCTATCCCAGGACGCCTAACTTAAAGAAACCTTGTATCAAGAGGACCAGGCCTATGTTGTGGACAAGAGAGCTCGTTTTCCTGAGTTCAAAGACAGGACAGAGGGATATGGCTGAGATATGGGGTGAATCTGAAGCCCATGGGGATGCACTCTCCAAGCTCCAGTATAGGAATGGGGCCTCTAGGGTCCCAGGCCACCCACCACGCCCTCTGGAGCAGGATCTGGGCAACATTCCCTGTCAGTGATGAGGCAGCCCTAGCACTTGTCACGCCCCGATGTCGTGTCCTATGTGGGCCCCATGCTCTTGGGACCACACCCCACAGTCTGCAGGTCCATGCTACAGGGTCCTTCATGCCTCAGGAGTAGAGACCACCCAGCAAGCAGTTCCCTCCGCAACCAGCAGGAGGAGGGGAGGAGAGCAGGGGCACCAGGGGACTCTCACTCAGACAACAACACCCCAGCGGTGCCAGCGGGGACAGTGATGATGCAGATGAGGCACAGACCAAGAGATGGGACCAGAGGACCCAAAAGGCAGCTGGTCAGGTCCTGGCTCACCTGCACCCCGGACACCTTTGTCCCGCAGACACCCCCTTCCTCATACACCCTCTCCTTAAATGCAGATTCTTCAGATGCCAACAGGCAGAGCTTCAGACTGAAAGTCAGCTCTTCCAAAATGACCCGTCAGCAAACACTGCAGGATTCCACTCCAGTGGGTGCCCTGGAGTCGACAACTCAGGGACTGAAGTGGATATCGGTGCCAGGGGCAGTGGGAGGGGATGGGGAATGAGACTTTCATGGTTGTGGAATTTTGGTTTTGCAAGATGAAAAGTTCTAGTGATGGTGGTGATGGCTCCACGAGAAAGTGAATCTATCTGACGCCTCAGAAACGTGCACTTAAAACGGTGATGATGGTAAAGGGTATGTGACGTGTGTTTTATTTCACTTAAAATAAATTCTTAAAATAATGTCTTGTTAATTGAGATTCCATTTCGACTCCCCTTCATCACAAATGTCGGAGGCCCAGACACAGTCCCCTACCATAGGGGCCATCACGGTACCCTCACAGAGAACATGGGAGACCATTCTTAGGGGGGGCTAGTCTGTGCTCACTTGACCTCTGTCCAGGGGGACCCAGGCAGTGGTGACCCCCATAGATTAGACATATGATATGCTATAGTATTAATACGATACGACCAAGTGTTGTCACTCACCGGAACACAGAGCAGCAACCCACTCAAACGTGCCTGACCTAATATGATTGTGACAAGATGAAGAGAAGAAAAGGAACCACAGGTTAATCAGGACAACACCCTTAATGCAGAGGTTGGAAATCTCAAAGGGGACAGGACACACTGCAGGCAAAGAGCGCATATGCGGTCTCCCCATCCATGTGATCCTGACCCATGCAGGTAAGGTGAGACCCACACAGTCCCCGCACCCTATACCTGGGGCCACACATCCACACTCACCAGGGTGACCCACCTCCCCAGGCCCCTCCACCTGGGTCACATGTCCACAGTCCCAGGGTGCCCTCACCTCCCCAGACCCTGCACCTGGGGTCACACGTCCCCTTGGTCAGGACACCATGGCTCTGCAGGGGGCTCCCCCAATGTGGAAACAAGCTGGGTCCCTGGGACCTCCTGGGATGGGAAAAAGTGTCAGGTGGGTCTCCTTTCCCCACACTTGTCCCAGAGGAGTCCTCCTCTTCTCACTTTGGTTCTGTGTGATTTTAACTGTTTTTACAGCTTTCATACTAGAGTTGGACACACGACCCTGGTGCTGGCATGCTCAGTCCTTTCTCGTCTCACTTACATGTTGAGAAAGCTCACAGGACAGCAGGGCTGAAAGCCGAGGGGCAGCTCTGGACTCTGCTGAGTAGGGACGGTAGACTGGAGGGAGAGCTCAGCAGCAGCCTCAGCTGTCACCCATCGGCCTTTTGCCCGATCTGCGTGCCCTGCAATCAATTCAGCAGCTAAACCTGCTTCCCTATGCACCATGCACGTGCTGGTAAATTGGAATTATTGCCAGGTAGTCCTCCTGAGGATTCTCCATGAGCCCCAGGGAAGGTGAACCTTGCAGGGATTAAGACTAAGGCCCCGACCATAGCACTGACCCTTGGGAGGACCAGGTCACCACACTCAGAAGAGAGGCTGTTACGTAGACAAGCCCACCTCAGCTCCAGACCCCAGACATCTAAGCACTGACATTCAGATGCAGGCATGGAGCTTCCCAGTACTGAGGCCAGGCCGGGTCTCTACCCAGGTCCCCATAGTCCTAGCGTACACAGAACATGATCAGGTCTAAATCTTCTTATTATAGACAACACATGGTCAGCTCTAAACATAATCAGTAGACAGGACATGCAGAGGTCTAAATCTACCATGTAGACACAACTTGATCATGTTTCAACTAGCTTACGGCTGATCTCATAGGAGGTACAGATCACACACATGGGTCTCTCATCTTTGGACACCCACATCAGGAAACTGAACAAAATCTTTGTCATTAAACATTTCAACAGGCAAAACAGAAATGTTCCCAATTTCTCTGGCCACCTGATGGTCAGGATCCACGGGCGAGCCACTAACTTCTTAGAGTGCAGCCCAGTCTGCTGCCAGGACAGATAAGAAGTGGCCTGATTCCAGCCTCCCAGGCTTCCAGAAGGAGGCGGCCACACTGCAAGCCAGGTCAGGAGAGTCCTGCATGGTCCGGGTCGGGAGATCCGGTCTGTCCATTCGGCTGGCCGATTCCGGGCGGGGCGCTCAGGGCCGCTGAGAGCCCTGCACTCAGGTCCTGCTTCCCTGCAGCGTGTGCGTGTGCGTGTGCGTGTGCGTGCGTGTGTGTGTGTGTGTAGAGGGGGCGGTGGCTGACGGCTCCCATGGTTCCCAACCCGGGCACCGTGCTGTCTTCGAGGGGAGGCACGGGGAGAGGTAGGGGCACAGAAGCCGTTGGAGAGGAGAACCCACCGCGGAACTCCTTGCACACTGGCTCGCCCCACCCGGAGACCCGCCTGCCCATCGTGGGCCGCATGTCGCCCCCCAGTCCCCCACCCCCGAGGGCAGGGTGCCTGCTCTTTCAACAGCACAGGGTCTCACATGAAGGAGACCCAGTGGGGACTGTCAGCCCCCGACTCCTGATGCTGTGTTTGGGGAGAATGAACCCCCTTGACTGGGCGATGGGACCCTGTGAGGAAAGAGGTGGCGGCCCGATCCAAGTCGGGGCCTGGCTGAGATATGAGAAAACAGGAGCCAAGGGCAGGGCCTGGAGGCCAGGCCAACAGGAGGGGCACCCCCAGCCTTGGCCGGGCTCTCCAACGGTGACATTGTTGCTTTAGGGGACCTGGGACAGGTGACTGAATGTAATGGGAGTCTAAACTGGACCCTGAATGGGGCTTAAAGAAGGTGTGAAGGATGTTACTAAGACAGTGACAGTCATTGGAAGACAAACTCTGTGTCAGGATATCCTGCTCCATCCATTTAAATCCCTGAGATCTGTGACCTTTTCGTGGCTACGCAGGATTGTTAGAGCAGCTGCGTGCGGATATATCTGGGGCACAATTCAGTCTGCAGCCAACTTGCAAGTGGTTCCAGCAAACACACAGGTGTGCGCACAGGCAGGCACAGCACACACACAAACATATGCACGTGCACAGCACAACTATATTCACACACTAGCATGTGAACACACATGCACCCATATGCCCATGCACACACTAATGTGTGCAAGTTCACATACCTATGCACATGAACAGCATATGTATGCAAACAGGCACATGCACACGCAGAGCACACACACAGGGAATAAAGTGAATCCGTAAAGCATTAATTCCTGAACACAAGTGAAGCTGACATGTATTTTTCCCTTTTCTTAGTCTTGATGTTTTCCACAACAACAAGTTTAAGAAAAAAGTTAATGGCAAATGACTTTTGATTCATAGGACTTTCTGAGTTTATTCCACAAATATTATGACAGTAGAAATGAATGTAGATATTACATGTGTCCACTAATGGATGAATGGAGAAGAAAAACACGGTCCATCAATACAAGGGAATGCTATTCAGCCTAAAAAGGAAGTCAATTCTGACACAGGATGCAGCAGGGATGAACCTTGAGGGCATTATGCTCAGTGATGTAAGCTAGACACAAAAAAACAAACAGTGCTTGATCCACTCATACAAGGCCCCTAGAGCAGTTGGAAATATAAGGACATAAAGTAGGACGTTGGGGGCCAGAGGCTGAGGGAAGGACAATGGGGAGTGAGTGTTTAATGGGGACTGTTTCAATTTTGCAAGATGAAAAAGTTCTGGAGGATGATGGTGGTCAGGTTTGCACAACAGTGTGAATTACTTCTTGACCCTGAAATGTGCACTTAAAAATGGTTAAGATAGTACATTTTACGTTATGTGTACCAGACCACAATTTTTAAAACTTTTCAAAAAACAACAGGAAATAGTCCATGAATACCACAAGATGCACAACTTCACTAACAACAGAGGGATTAAAGCCATAAGCAAAATACTGTGCATACACCTACCAGAATGGCAGACATGAAAGACATAGTATCAATTATCAGCAGGATGTGGAGCAATGGAAAGCCTGGTACGCAACGGGGGGATGCAACCACTTCTGAAGCAATCGGGCCTCAGATAGCGACGTCCGTGCACGGAGACCCACAGTGCTCCTCCCAGTTGAACACAAACCCACCAGCCCTGCACCAGGACACACGGACATAGACGTGCAGCCACAGGAGCCAAACCTGAAAGAACCTGAAGGCCATCACAGACGGATGCAGAAATGAACCATGCACGCTCCTATGAAGGAATATTCCACAGCAATGGAGTACATTTTGTTTAAAGGTAGTAAAACTATAAAAATTATTTTTTAAAAAAAACTATATTTAAAAGATGAAAGAATATATAATTCTGGCACCTAGGGATTGCCGAATGCTCCTAAAAATAGATTGCTGTGGAAATGTTTATTATAGGGAAATTGACATATTCTCTAGGAAGGACGGGGTGAATGGGCCTGCTACATTTTCTACATTGAAGACATGTACAGGTTTTGATTCTACTTCTGTTAAATCAAGTGGGGCTTCACTGGATTTCTGCTACTGCGGAGATAATCAAATTCTGGGTAGCGGTCAGGAGAAAATTAGTCATAGGTGTTCTTGTGTAATAATTACTGTTGAAAGTGTAAATGATCCATTTACCAGTAAGACTGAGAATAGAATAACTGCTACATTACTTCATATGAGATGATCGTCTGTGCTATTGTTCCTACAGCTCCAGTGAGTGAGTATTTTGAATGTGAAGTTCATCCAGATCTGAGGATGGAGTAAATGGCTAGGTGTGATATGGCTAATAGAAATAATATGCCTACATTTATACTAATTAGTGGATAAGATATGGGAAGAGGAATTCATGTTGTGAGAGCCAGGGTTAAGGCTAGCTTTGGGGCAATAATATATAAATTGATGATGTTGATGGACATAGTGGTTCTTTAATAAGTAATTTGAATGCCTCAGCAATGGGTTGTAATCATCCATGGGGGCTGATGATTTTTGGCCCTTTCTGGATTTGTATATAGCCTAGGATTTTCCATTTAGTTAATATGAGGAATGCTATGGTGAATTAAATTGGGTAATTTGTGAAAGAATGTTGATTATAAACATATTCTTAGGAAGAGGACTTGAACCAGTGCAGAAAAAGTTTCAGTTTTACATAATTACCGGGCTCTGCCTGCGTAACGAACCCTGTTCTACAGTAGGGTATGTATAAATTAATTGAATGTAGATTATATCATCATTTAGTTTGAAGACATTTTGTAAAGGAAGCCGTATTGCTCTTGTCCTTTCATGCTGGAAGAAATCTGCAATAGACAGAAACCAACCAGGATGACTCCAGTCTGAACTCAGATCACGTGAGACTTTAATCGTTGAACAAACAGACAATTAATAGCAGTTATACCGTTGAAATGTCGTGATCCAGCATCAAGGTCATAAACCATATTGCCCATATGAACTCCAGAATACAATTACACTGTTATCCCTAGTAAAACTTGTTCCATTGACCAGTGTTTTAGAAGAACAGGTGATAAAGCATTTTGACTAGCTGGCCTAAATTTTAATCACTCAGAAGTGGTTTTATTCTCCAAAAAATAAATGGCGCACGGGCTCAAGACACACCGGCTTCAGTAGTTGTGGCGTGCAGACTCAGTAGTTGTGGCCCACTGGCTTAGTTGTTCCGTGGCATGTGAGATCTTCCCGGACCGGGGATCGAACCGGGTCCCCTGCATTGGCAGGCGAATTCTTAATCACTGCATCACCAGGGAAGTCCCAGATTCGCAGTCTCCCTTTTAATATACCTTAAGCCCAAAGAATCCATGGAAAATTGTTAGAGAACATAAGACAATGAAATATTGTAAGGACTACAACAGAAGCATATAGTACACAGTTCATATAGACACATCCCAAGCAGTTACAAAGTATATTAAAAGGGAGGCTGCAATTTTAAAAGAATAAGAAAAATTATACCCACAAACTCCCAATCTTTCCTGAAACGTTGCAATCTGAAACCCTATTGTAGGAAGCAGAAGATTCCAGGAGACATTCTACAAATGAAGGACTGCAAACCCAGTGGTTGGATAAGGAATTCTGGAAGGAAGGTATCCTCACCCAAGGAGAGCAGGTTCCTATACTTCTCTAACATCACATCCCTGTACAATTCCCATTGATCTTGGTCCAGGCATTCTCACTCCTCTTGACAGAAATCTATGGCCACATCCTGGAATGTCAGCAGTCCCTGAAATTAAACGTACACATGCCATGTGGCCACGGGAAGAGCTCATAATATGACCCAAGAAGAAAACAGCAAGTTAAGAGAAGGTTTTAATTTAGAAGAGTGTCTTCAATTATCCACTAATACATACATATATATATATATATATATATAATTTTTTTTTTACAAAGTAACTTGCTCTACCTTATTTCTAACTACAAGAAAAGAGTATGGCATGTGATCCACAAAACCAGTATAGAGACTATACTTGTCTGGAAAAGAAATGATAAAATGATGGTTTCAACACAGGCATATGCATTTTTGAGTGTTTTATTTATATCAAACTGGATAAAATGTGTGTATTTCTCATAGAGAAAAGACCTGTCGAGGTAAAAATGTACCTTTCAACTATTCATGGGTACACGAGTACACTGGGGAGATTGTAAAAGTGCAGATTGTGATTCAGTAGGTCCGGTGGGCCTGAGTTCTATATTTTTAACAAGCTCATTTTTAACTAGTGATGCCACAGTCTCTGATTCATTAACCACAACTGTGAATATCAGGGACATAATAAGAA
Source organism: Balaenoptera physalus (assembly GCF_965194825.1). Lineage (NCBI taxonomy): Eukaryota > Metazoa > Chordata > Mammalia > Artiodactyla > Balaenopteridae > Balaenoptera > Balaenoptera physalus. The sequence goes on along the minus strand of NW_028124823.1, from coordinate 29,106 downwards.
AGGTAAAAATTCATATTTAATTTTGAACTTAAAGTGTTTTATGGATTTTACACCTTTAATAGAATAGTGAGCACAGCAGCAACAATCATTTGTGAATATTTACTATAGACTGTGTATCTTTCTAATTTTTTTGTGTAGGATTCCAGGAAAAAGGCCTGGGCTGCGGCCACAGTGGGCGTGGCCCCCAGGCCAGGCCGCCCCTCCAGGACCCCCGACGGGGCCCTGCGCTCCTGGCGGCTCCCTCCCCCGCCGCCCCGCTCCCTCCCGGAAGGCCTCGGGGCAGAGCGGTCCCACCCACTGCGCGCTGAACAGAGCCCGCGTTTCCTCAGAGCTGGAACTCCCGGCTCAGGCGGGGTCTCTTCCCTCCGCCTTCACGGAACTGCCTCGGAGCCCGAGGGGAGGGCGACCTCACTGAGGCTGCCGGCTCTGGAGGTGCCCCAGCGGCCGAAGCCATGACAGTCGCGGGGACGGCGGGCCGGGTAAGTGGGCGCCGACCCTCCGCCTTGTCCGGTGCCCGGGCGGCAGCACAAGACCAGCTTCTGAGGGGCAGGGGTTCGCTGCCACCCGCCGCTGCTGTGCAGAAAGAGCGGCCTCCAGCGTCTGGTCCCCGGGAACTTCGGTCCCTCCTCTCGCCCCTGCCCTCGTCCTGGCTCGCGAGGCCTGGTGGGCGTGAGGAGGGGGTCGGCCTGAGCGTCCTGAGGGGAAACGGGGCAAGGGAGGCAGAGGGTCCGGCTGCAGCCTCAGCGCCCCTCTTCCCGACTGCGGGGAAAGCAGCTGAAAACTCCTCCCGAGGCGCACAGGCCCCTTATTCAGCCGAGTCCCTCTGCGCTCCTTCCTCCCTGAGCTAAAGTACCGGGGGGAGGGGACAGGGCAGGGAACTGGCGCAGGTAATGGGGAACATCAAAAGGTGATTGTTAACTAAGGAAAACCAGCTCTCCCAAGGTGAGGAATGCGGCGCTTTTCTTTGCCTGGGCTCACTGAATTCCTTCCTTTGATATGCACCTCAGCTCTCTGGGGCCTGCATTCTGTATTTGCATATCCTGAGTGCCTCAGGGCCCGCCGGCTCACATTGGAGGGCTGCAAGTGCTGAAGACTGTGACATCCTTTGTTTACTGATAGGGCAAGAACTATTCCATTTCTCACAGGCTTGAGGGGCAGACAGTGGAAAAAAGTCAGAGAATCTCACTCGGCCTGTACTTTGGTTTACATATAGATAATATTTATACTTAACTGTGCTAATAGAGGTTCTCAAGTCCAATCAACTTGTACTACTGCCCTCTATGTATCAATTTCATCAATATCATAAGGTAAATGCCTATAGAATTGACTTAATCCATTTAAATAGGATAATGATTTTTAAAGGAAACATAATAGAAATATAACAACAAAACCTTTACCACTAAAGGCTGGGTCTGGAACACCCTAAATAAATGTTCCATTGTTAAAATATTGAAAGATGTAGTCCATAGAAATATCAACAAAAATGACAAATAATAAGGGTAGCAGAATGTTGAAATGTTCTATCTTTATCATTAAAGTGGCAGAAAATCATTTATTAGTAGGCACTGGGGGCAGAAGATGCCTGATTTTATATCTGTGTCATATTTGTGCAGTTGTTTCAACAAGTAACTTCAAGACAAAATGGAAAAACAAGGAGGTTTGTGCCTGAGATCATGTTGATGTGACACCAGGGATGGCCACCTTGTGCCAGGTGAGTTAAGTTTACCTGGCAGGTAGACCGCAGAGCTCCTGGGAAGCAAGGGTTGGGATTTTTCTGCTGGGTGCCCCTTCGGTTCTGTGACTTGACTGACTGTGAGTCATGTTTCGGGAAAGACCTGATCACAGGAAAAGGGTGGGAATAGAGTGATTTGGGGAGCAGCTAACAACATTCATCACAGCTCACGGCCTGAATGAATTTGAAAGAAACAGGAAAACAAATGCTTCTTATGGAATCAGAGAATGTGAGGGCTGGACAATCCCAGAAAATGAGGAACACCCATCCCGTTTTCCAGATGACAAAACAGAGGTCCAGCAAGGTGAAATCCCTCACCCAAGTTGCACCTGTCTCTCCTCCCCACTACGTGGTTCATGAAAGCAGGACTCTTCCTGTCTTGATCACTGCTGAACCCCAAAAAGGGCCAGGCATCTAGCAGCTGCTCCAAAAATTTGGGTTGACTATAGGAACAATGCTATTTCTTTCTTTCTCACTCTTATTCAGGATTGTGCCAAGAACTCCCCAGGTTGCCATGTAATTCGATAAATGTAAATATTAATTGAGTTTTGTTGTGATGAGGACTTAGGCTTTGAAGGTAACAGACTTGGTTCAGATCTTGGTTCTGCCACTCCATAGCTGTTTGGCTTTGGGAAAATTACTAAACCTCTCTGAGATTATTTCCTCCTTTGTAAAGTGGGGATAAATCTATCTGAGCCAGCAGAGCACCTGCATGAGAGATGTGCACTAAATATTGGTCTTTCTCACTCTCCTACGCCATCTCTCTGTTCTTCCCAGAGAAGCTGTACAGAAGGATATAGTACTTTTGTTTAAAATAGTTAACTAATTAATTAATTAATTTGTTTTTGGCTGTGTTGGGTCTTCGTTGCTATGCGCAGGCTTTCTCTAGTTGCGGCAAGCGGGGGCTACTCTTTGTTGCGGTGCGCGGGCTTCTCATTGCGGTGGCTTCTCTTGCTAGACTTAACCCCAATGCTAGCCTTAACCCCAATGCTAGCCTTAACCCTGGCTCTCACAACATGAATTCCTCTTCCCATATCTTATCCACTAATTAATATAAATGTAGGCATATTATTTCTATTAGCCATATCACACCTAGCCATTTACTCCATCCTCAGATCTGGATGAACTTCACATTCAAAATACACACTCACTGGAGCTCTAGGAACAATAGCACAGACAATCATCTCATATGAAGTAATGTAGCAGTTATTCTCTTCTCAGTCTTACTGATAAATGGATCATTTACACTTTCAACAGTAATTATTACACAAGAACACCTATGACTCATTTTCTCCTGACCCCTACCCAGAATTTGATTATCTCCGCAGTAGCAGAAATCCAATGAAGCCCCACTTGATTTAACGGAAGTAGCATCAAAACCTGTATAAGTCTTCAATGTAGAAAATGTAGCAGGCCCATTCACCCCGTCCCTCCTAGAGAATATGTCAATTTCCCTATAATAAACATTTCCACAGCAATCTATTTTTCGGAGCATTCGACAATCCCTAGGTGCCAGAATTATATACAGCCCAAGTCATCATTAAAACACATCTAACAATCTCCTTTCTATGAATTTGAGCCTCCTACCTACAATTTTGATATGATCAACGCATACATCTCTTATGAAAAGTTTTTTATGGCTAACATTAACCTTATGTATATGAGAGATTTCACTACTTGTCATCATACCAGGCAACCCACCACAAATTTAAGAAATATGTCTGACAAAAGAGATTCTTTGATAGAGTAAATCATAGAGGTTTCAATGCTCTTATTCCTGGAATTGAATTCTTCCTAATAATTTTACATTCTCCATGCTACCTACCACATTACACCACATGCTATATAGTAAAGTTCTCTAAGTAAGCTTCAGGCCCGTACCCCCAAAATATTTTTGTATATCCTTCCTGTGCTAATAAACTCTCATTGTTTTTACCATCATTCTACTGACCATTTTCTCAGGAAATATAATTGTATAACAAGCTCACACTGGTTAATGGTATTACCATTCTAACAAAAAAACATGAACCCATAAGCTACAGAAGCATCCAACAAATATTTCCTAAAACAGTCCACCACATCAATACTACTTATAATGGCTATTATCATTAATCTAATATACTCTGGTCAAAGAGCACAATGAATAACAAGAATCTTTAATCCAGCAGCATCCACCCTCATGACAATCGCCCTTGTCACAAAAGTAGGACTTTCCCCATTTCACTTCTGAGTGCCTGAAGTCACACGAGGCATCCCATGAACAGCAGACCTGATGCTATCAACATGACAAAATTGCACCCCTATCAGTTTTATACCACATGTCACCATCCATCAACCTAAATATACTATTAATCATAGTGATATTATAAATCATAGCTGGAGGCTGAGGCAGACTTCGCCATGCTCACCTGGAAAGTATTACACCCTCCTCATCAATTGCCCTTATAGGATGAATAACAGCTATTATAATGTATATTCAGAATATAACAATCCTAAACATACTAATTTATATCATAATAACACTATCTTCTTCTTATTTATGCCCAGATCATGTACTACAAGAGTATCATTATCACACACATGAGATAAAACACCTCCCATCACAATCATTTTCCTCACCATTATAGTATCATTAAGACATCGCCCACCACTATCAGGCTTTCTACCCAAATGAATAATTATCCAAGAGATAACAAAAACGACAACATCATTCTACCAACACTAATAGCCATCATAGCAGTCCTCAGCATATATTTCTACTTGTAGCTAACATACTCCACATCACTAACTATATTCCCTTCATTAAACAAAACAAACACAAAACAATTTGAACATACAAAGAAATAACCTTCCTATCATTACCAATCATAATACCCACACGGTTACTACACACAACACCCATTCTATCGGTGCTGGACTAGGAATTTAGGTTAGTTCAGACCAAGAGCTTTCAAAACCCTAAACAAGTGAAATTTACTTAATTCCTAAAAATAAGGATTGCAAGACTTTATTCTACATCAATTGAATGTAAAGCAAACACTGTATTGAAGCCAAATCTTTACGAGATTGATGAGTTTTAACCCCAGGAAACTTTAGTTAACAGGCAAATCCTCTAGTCAACTGGCTTCAGTCTACTTCTCCTTCATTTGAGAAAGAAAAAAAGAAAAAAAAAAGAGCAGGATAATCACTGGCAGAATTGAAGCTGCTTCTCTGAAGTTACAATTAAATTTGTTGATTCACCACAGGGTTTGCCAGAAAGAGGGTAAAATCTCTGTCTTTAGATTTACAGTCTAATGCTAACTCAGTCATTTTACCTCTGTTCATACACTGCTGATTATTTTCAACAAATCACAAAGATATCGGCATTTTATATTTATTATTTGGTGCTTGAGCTGGAGTAGCAGGCAGCACCTTAATTATATTAATCCAGGCTGAGCTATGCTGACCTGGACCGCTACTTGGAGATGCCCAAATCTGTAAGGTTGTCATAACAGTCCCTGCACTTGTAATAATTTTCTTTATTGCTGTACCCGTTATGATTGCAGGCTTTGAAAACTGACTTGAGCCACTAATAACTCGGACACCTGAAGTAGCATTTCCCCCAATAAATCATATAAACTTTTGACGACTTCCCCCATCATTCTTACTCCTACTCATATCACCAATAGTAGAAGCTGGTTCTGGTACCAGTGGGACCGTGTATTCAGCTCTAGCCTGCAATCTGGCCCATGCAGGAGCCTCTGTCGACCTAACTGCTTTCTCCTTACATTTAGCAGGTGTCTCCTCAATTCTTGGTATTATTACTTTTATTACTATAATCTTTAATACAAAACCAGCAGTCATATCCCAATACCAAACACCATTATTTGTTTAATCTTCCCCAACTATAGCCATATTACTATAATTACCAATCTCAGTCCAAGCAGCCAGAATTGCCATGCTGTTAAGAGATAGAAATCTAAACACTACTTTCTTTGACCCTGCAGGAGGAGACCGAATCCTATACCAACACCTCTTTTGATACTTTGCTCACCCTGAAGTCTGTATTCATGGCCTAACAGGGTTTGTTATAAACTCACATATCATTACATACTATTTAGGACAAAAATTGCCTTTCAGCTATCTGGGAATAGTATGAGTCATGTCCACTGGTTTTTTAGGAGTTCTCTTGTGGGCCCATCACATGTTTACCATAGGGATAGCTGTGGACTCAGGAGCATACTTTGCATCAGCTACCGTAATTACTTCTATCCCTACAGGAGTAAAAGTATCTAGCTGATTAGCAACTCCTTATTTAATTTTTCTTTTTCTTTTCTTTTTTATTTTTTGGCTGAGTTGGGTCTTGGTTGCTGCGCATGGGCTTTCTCTGGTTGCGGTGAGCGGCAGCTACTCTTCGTTGTGGTGTGCGGCCCTTTCATTGCACTGGCTTCTCTTGTTGCACAGCACGGCCTCTAGGCGCGTGGGCTTCAGTAGTTGTGGCTTGCGGGCTCTAGAGGGCAGGCTCAGTAGTTGTGGCACACGGGCTTTTTGCTCCACGGCATGTGGAATCTTCCCAGACAAGGGCTCGAACCCGTGTCCCCTGCATTGGCAGACGAATTCTTAACCACTGCGTCACCAGGGAAGTCCCTGGTTAGCAACTGTTCACGGAGGTAATTCTATATGACCTCCCACTATATTATGAGATTTAGGCTTTAGTTTTTCTTTTTACAGGAGGTGGTTTGACAGGAATCATCTTAGCCAACTCATCCCCAGACATTGTCCTCCAGGATACATACTATGTAGTAGCACACTTCCATGACCTAATGTCCATGGGAGCAGTCTTCACTATTATAGGAGGCTTTCTACACTGATTCCCACTATTCTCAGGTTATACAGTTAACTCAGCATGAGCAAAAATTCACTTCACAAGTATATTTGTAGTAGTAAATATGACTTCCTGCCGCACTTTCGTGGCCTCTCAGGGATGTCACTACGTTAGTCTGAGTACCCTGAGACACACACAACATGAAATATTTTGTCTTTAGGCTCATTCATCTCAGTAGCAGCAGTAATGCTAATAATCTTCATACTTTGAAAAGCATTTGTGTCTAAACAAGGAGTCTTAGCAGTGGAAATTGCTACTCCTAACCTAGAATGGTTACACGGATGTCCTCCACCATATCCTACGTTTCAAGATCCTACCTATGTAAATGTAAAATAAGGAAGGACTCAAGTCCTTTTCAACCAGTTTCAAGCCAACACCATAACAATTATGTCTTCCTCAATAAATGAGATAAAAGTAAAAAGTGATGTAGCTTTGTCAGAGTTAAATGATAGGCTAAAATCCTGTATATGACTAAGGCATATCAATTTCATCTAGGCTCTCAAGATACAACATCACCGATTATGGAAGAACTTTTACATTTTCTTCATCACACATTAATAGTGATTTTTAAAATAAGTTCTCTAGTCCTCTATATCATTTCACTAATATTGACATCTAAACTCATATGCATACAATAGATGCACAGGTAGAGAAAATGTGAACAATTTACTAGCTATTATTGTAATCTTAATTGTCCTATCATCATTGTGAATCCTTTACATGAAACATGAAATCAATAACTCTTCCCAAACCGTAAAAAACTATGGGTCAGTAATGATACTGAAGCTACAAATACACAGATTACGAAGATTTAAATGTTGACTCCTCTGTAATCCCCACATCAGAGCTAAAACCAGGAGAATAATGACTAATAGAAGTCAACAACCGAGTAGTTAGGGATAGTCATTGAATATTAGTTTCCTCTGAAATTGTTGTACACTCCGGAGTTGTTCCTTCTCAGGCCTAAAAGGAGCTGCTATCCCAGGACGCCTAACTTAAAGAAACCTTGTATCAAGAGGACCAGGCCTATGTTGTGGACAAGAGAGCTCGTTTTCCTGAGTTCAAAGACAGGACAGAGGGATATGGCTGAGATATGGGGTGAATCTGAAGCCCATGGGGATGCACTCTCCAAGCTCCAGTATAGGAATGGGGCCTCTAGGGTCCCAGGCCACCCACCACGCCCTCTGGAGCAGGATCTGGGCAACATTCCCTGTCAGTGATGAGGCAGCCCTAGCACTTGTCACGCCCCGATGTCGTGTCCTATGTGGGCCCCATGCTCTTGGGACCACACCCCACAGTCTGCAGGTCCATGCTACAGGGTCCTTCATGCCTCAGGAGTAGAGACCACCCAGCAAGCAGTTCCCTCCGCAACTAGCAGGAGGAGGGGAGGAGAGCAGGGGCACCAGGGGACTCTCACTCAGACAACAACACCCCAGCGGTGCCAGCGGGGACAGTGATGATGCAGATGAGGCACAGACCAAGAGATGGGACCAGAGGACCCAAAAGGCAGCTGGTCAGGTCCTGGCTCACCTGCACCCCGGACACCTTTGTCCCGCAGACACCCCCTTCCTCATACACCCTCTCCTTAAATGCAGATTCTTCAGATGCCAACAGGCAGAGCTTCAGACTGAAAGTCAGCTCTTCCAAAATGACCCGTCAGCAAACACTGCAGGATTCCACTCCAGTGGGTGCCCTGGAGTCGACAACTCAGGGACTGAAGTGGATATCGGTGCCAGGGGCAGTGGGAGGGGATGGGGAATGAGACTTTCATGGTTGTGGAATTTTGGTTTTGCAAGATGAAAAGTTCTAGTGATGGTGGTGATGGCTCCACGAGAAAGTGAATCTATCTGACGCCTCAGAAACGTGCACTTAAAACGGTGATGATGGTAAAGGGTATGTGACGTGTGTTTTATTTCACTTAAAATAAATTCTTAAAATAATGTCTTGTTAATTGAGATTCCATTTCGACTCCCCTTCATCACAAATGTCGGAGGCCCAGACACAGTCCCCTACCATAGGGGCCATCACGGTACCCTCACAGAGAACATGGGAGACCATTCTTAGGGGGGGCTAGTCTGTGCTCACTTGACCTCTGTCCAGGGGGACCCAGGCAGTGGTGACCCCCATAGATTAGACATATGATATGCTATAGTATTAATACGATACGACCAAGTGTTGTCACTCACCGGAACACAGAGCAGCAACCCACTCAAACGTGCCTGACCTAATATGATTGTGACAAGATGAAGAGAAGAAAAGGAACCACAGGTTAATCAGGACAACACCTTTAATGCAGAGGTTGGAAATCTCAAAGGGGACAGGACACACTGCAGGCAAAGAGCGCATATGCGGTCTCCCCATCCATGTGATCCTGACCCATGCAGGTAAGGTGAGACCCACACAGTCCCCGCACCCTATACCTGGGGCCACACATCCACACTCACCAGGGTGACCCACCTCCCCAGGCCCCTCCACCTGGGTCACATGTCCACAGTCCCAGGGTGCCCTCACCTCCCCAGACCCTGCACCTGGGGTCACACGTCCCCTTGGTCAGGACACCATGGCTCTGCAGGGGGCTCCCCCAATGTGGAAACAAGCTGGGTCCCTGGGACCTCCTGGGATGGGAAAAAGTGTCAGGTGGGTCTCCTTTCCCCACACTTGTCCCAGAGGAGTCCTCCTCTTCTCACTTTGGTTCTGTGTGATTTTAACTGTTTTTACAGCTTTCATACTAGAGTTGGACACACGACCCTGGTGCTGGCATGCTCAGTCCTTTCTCGTCTCACTTACATGTTGAGAAAGCTCACAGGACAGCAGGGCTGAAAGCCGAGGGGCAGCTCTGGACTCTGCTGAGTAGGGACGGTAGACTGGAGGGAGAGCTCAGCAGCAGCCTCAGCTGTCACCCATCGGCCTTTTGCCCGATCTGCGTGCCCTGCAATCAATTCAGCAGCTAAACCTGCTTCCCTATGCACCATGCACGTGCTGGTAAATTGGAATTATTGCCAGGTAGTCCTCCTGAGGATTCTCCATGAGCCCCAGGGAAGGTGAACCTTGCAGGGATTAAGACTAAGGCCCCGACCATAGCACTGACCCTTGGGAGGACCAGGTCACCACACTCAGAAGAGAGGCTGTTACGTAGACAAGCCCACCTCAGCTCCAGACCCCAGACATCTAAGCACTGACATTCAGATGCAGGCATGGAGCTTCCCAGTACTGAGGCCAGGCCGGGTCTCTACCCAGGTCCCCATAGTCCTAGCGTACACAGAACATGATCAGGTCTAAATCTTCTTATTATAGACAACACATGGTCAGCTCTAAACATAATCAGTAGACAGGACATGCAGAGGTCTAAATCTACCATGTAGACACAACTTGATCATGTTTCAACTAGCTTACGGCTGATCTCATAGGAGGTACAGATCACACACATGGGTCTCTCATCTTTGGACACCCACATCAGGAAACTGAACAAAATCTTTGTCATTAAACATTTCAACAGGCAAAACAGAAATGTTCCCAATTTCTCTGGCCACCTGATGGTCAGGATCCACGGGCGAGCCACTAACTTCTTAGAGTGCAGCCCAGTCTGCTGCCAGGACAGATAAGAAGTGGCCTGATTCCAGCCTCCCAGGCTTCCAGAAGGAGGCGGCCACACTGCAAGCCAGGTCAGGAGAGTCCTGCATGGTCCGGGTCGGGAGATCCGGTCTGTCCATTCGGCTGGCCGATTCCGGGCGGGGCGCTCAGGGCCGCTGAGAGCCCTGCACTCAGGTCCTGCTTCCCTGCAGCGTGTGCGTGTGCGTGTGCGTGTGCGTGCGTGTGTGTGTGTGTGTAGAGGGGGCGGTGGCTGACGGCTCCCATGGTTCCCAACCCGGGCACCGTGCTGTCTTCGAGGGGAGGCACGGGGAGAGGTAGGGGCACAGAAGCCGTTGGAGAGGAGAACCCACCGCGGAACTCCTTGCACACTGGCTCGCCCCACCCGGAGACCCGCCTGCCCATCGTGGGCCGCATGTCGCCCCCCAGTCCCCCACCCCCGAGGGCAGGGTGCCTGCTCTTTCAACAGCACAGGGTCTCACATGAAGGAGACCCAGTGGGGACTGTCAGCCCCCGACTCCTGATGCTGTGTTTGGGGAGAATGAACCCCCTTGACTGGGCGATGGGACCCTGTGAGGAAAGAGGTGGCGGCCCGATCCAAGTCGGGGCCTGGCTGAGATATGAGAAAACAGGAGCCAAGGGCAGGGCCTGGAGGCCAGGCCAACAGGAGGGGCACCCCCAGCCTTGGCCGGGCTCTCCAACGGTGACATTGTTGCTTTAGGGGACCTGGGACAGGTGACTGAATGTAATGGGAGTCTAAACTGGACCCTGAATGGGGCTTAAAGAAGGTGTGAAGGATGTTACTAAGACAGTGACAGTCATTGGAAGACAAACTCTGTGTCAGGATATCCTGCTCCATCCATTTAAATCCCTGAGATCTGTGACCTTTTCGTGGCTACGCAGGATTGTTAGAGCAGCTGCGTGCGGATATATCTGGGGCACAATTCAGTCTGCAGCCAACTTGCAAGTGGTTCCAGCAAACACACAGGTGTGCGCACAGGCAGGCACAGCACACACACAAACATATGCACGTGCACAGCACAACTATATTCACACACTAGCATGTGAACACACATGCACCCATATGCCCATGCACACACTAATGTGTGCAAGTTCACATACCTATGCACATGAACAGCATATGTATGCAAACAGGCACATGCACACGCAGAGCACACACACAGGGAATAAAGTGAATCCGTAAAGCATTAATTCCTGAACACAAGTGAAGCTGACATGTATTTTTCCCTTTTCTTAGTCTTGATGTTTTCCACAACAACAAGTTTAAGAAAAAAGTTAATGGCAAATGACTTTTGATTCATAGGACTTTCTGAGTTTATTCCACAAATATTATGACAGTAGAAATGAATGTAGATATTACATGTGTCCACTAATGGATGAATGGAGAAGAAAAACACGGTCCATCAATACAAGGGAATGCTATTCAGCCTAAAAAGGAAGTCAATTCTGACACAGGATGCAGCAGGGATGAACCTTGAGGGCATTATGCTCAGTGATGTAAGCTAGACACAAAAAAACAAACAGTGCTTGATCCACTCATACAAGGCCCCTAGAGCAGTTGGAAATATAAGGACATAAAGTAGGACGTTGGGGGCCAGAGGCTGAGGGAAGGACAATGGGGAGTGAGTGTTTAATGGGGACTGTTTCAATTTTGCAAGATGAAAAAGTTCTGGAGGATGATGGTGGTCAGGTTTGCACAACAGTGTGAATTACTTCTTGACCCTGAAATGTGCACTTAAAAATGGTTAAGATAGTACATTTTACGTTATGTGTACCAGACCACAATTTTTAAAACTTTTCAAAAAACAACAGGAAATAGTCCATGAATACCACAAGATGCACAACTTCACTAACAACAGAGGGATTAAAGCCATAAGCAAAATACTGTGCATACACCTACCAGAATGGCAGACATGAAAGACATAGTATCAATTATCAGCAGGATGTGGAGCAATGGAAAGCCTGGTACGCAACGGGGGGATGCAACCACTTCTGAAGCAATCGGGCCTCAGATAGCGACGTCCGTGCACGGAGACCCACAGTGCTCCTCCCAGTTGAACACAAACCCACCAGCCCTGCACCAGGACACACGGACATAGACGTGCAGCCACAGGAGCCAAACCTGAAAGAACCTGAAGGCCATCACAGACGGATGCAGAAATGAACCATGCACGCTCCTATGAAGGAATATTCCACAGCAATGGAGTACATTTTGTTTAAAGGTAGTAAAACTATAAAAATTATTTTTTAAAAAAAACTATATTTAAAAGATGAAAGAATATATAATTCTGGCACCTAGGGATTGCCGAATGCTCCTAAAAATAGATTGCTGTGGAAATGTTTATTATAGGGAAATTGACATATTCTCTAGGAAGGACGGGGTGAATGGGCCTGCTACATTTTCTACATTGAAGACATGTACAGGTTTTGATTCTACTTCTGTTAAATCAAGTGGGGCTTCACTGGATTTCTGCTACTGCGGAGATAATCAAATTCTGGGTAGCGGTCAGGAGAAAATTAGTCATAGGTGTTCTTGTGTAATAATTACTGTTGAAAGTGTAAATGATCCATTTACCAGTAAGACTGAGAATAGAATAACTGCTACATTACTTCATATGAGATGATCGTCTGTGCTATTGTTCCTACAGCTCCAGTGAGTGAGTATTTTGAATGTGAAGTTCATCCAGATCTGAGGATGGAGTAAATGGCTAGGTGTGATATGGCTAATAGAAATAATATGCCTACATTTATACTAATTAGTGGATAAGATATGGGAAGAGGAATTCATGTTGTGAGAGCCAGGGTTAAGGCTAGCTTTGGGGCAATAATATATAAATTGATGATGTTGATGGACATAGTGGTTCTTTAATAAGTAATTTGAATGCCTCAGCAATGGGTTGTAATCATCCATGGGGGCTGATGATTTTTGGCCCTTTCTGGATTTGTATATAGCCTAGGATTTTCCATTTAGTTAATATGAGGAATGCTATGGTGAATTAAATTGGGTAATTTGTGAAAGAATGTTGATTATAAACATATTCTTAGGAAGAGGACTTGAACCAGTGCAGAAAAAGTTTCAGTTTTACATAATTACCGGGCTCTGCCTGCGTAACGAACCCTGTTCTACAGTAGGGTATGTATAAATTAATTGAATGTAGATTATATCATCATTTAGTTTGAAGACATTTTGTAAAGGAAGCCGTATTGCTCTTGTCCTTTCATGCTGGAAGAAATCTGCAATAGACAGAAACCAACCAGGATGACTCCAGTCTGAACTCAGATCACGTGAGACTTTAATCGTTGAACAAACAGACAATTAATAGCAGTTATACCGTTGAAATGTCGTGATCCAGCATCAAGGTCATAAACCATATTGCCCATATGAACTCCAGAATACAATTACACTGTTATCCCTAGTAAAACTTGTTCCATTGACCAGTGTTTTAGAAGAACAGGTGATAAAGCATTTTGACTAGCTGGCCTAAATTTTAATCACTCAGAAGTGGTTTTATTCTCCAAAAAATAAATGGCGCACGGGCTCAAGACACACCGGCTTCAGTAGTTGTGGCGTGCAGACTCAGTAGTTGTGGCCCACTGGCTTAGTTGTTCCGTGGCATGTGAGATCTTCCCGGACCGGGGATCGAACCGGGTCCCCTGCATTGGCAGGCGAATTCTTAATCACTGCATCACCAGGGAAGTCCCAGATTCGCAGTCTCCCTTTTAATATACCTTAAGCCCAAAGAATCCATGGAAAATTGTTAGAGAAAATAAGACAATGAAATATTGTAAGGACTACAACAGAAGCATATAGTACACAGTTCATATAGACACATCCCAAGCAGTTACAAAGTATATTAAAAGGGAGGCTGCAATTTTAAAAGAATAAGAAAAATTATACCCACAAACTCCCAATCTTTCCTGAAACGTTGCAATCTGAAACCCTATTGTAGGAAGCAGAAGATTCCAGGAGACATTCTACAAATGAAGGACTGCAAACCCAGTGGTTGGATAAGGAATTCTGGAAGGAAGGTATCCTCACCCAAGGAGAGCAGGTTCCTATACTTCTCTAACATCACATCCCTGTACAATTCCCATTGATCTTGGTCCAGGCATTCTCACTCCTCTTGACAGAAATCTATGGCCACATCCTGGAATGTCAGCAGTCCCTGAAATTAAACGTACACATGCCATGTGGCCACGGGAAGAGCTCATAATATGACCCAAGAAGAAAACAGCAAGTTAAGAGAAGGTTTTAATTTAGAAGAGTGTCTTCAATTATCCACTAATACATACATATATATATATATATATATAATATTTTTTTTACAAAGTAACTTGCTCGACCTTATTTCTAACTACAAGAAAAGAGTATGGCATGTGATCCACAAAACCAGTATAGAGACTATACTTGTCTGGAAAAGAAATGATAAAATGATGGTTTCAACACAGGCATATGCATTTTTGAGTGTTTTATTTATATCAAACTGGATAAAATGTGTGTATTTCTCATAGAGAAAAGACCTGTCGAGGTAAAAATGTACCTTTCAACTATTCATGGGTACACGAGTACACTGGGGAGATTGTAAAAGTGCAGATTGTGATTCAGTAGGTCCGGTGGGCCTGAGTTCTATATTTTTAACAAGCTCATTTTTAACTAGTGATGCCACAGTCTCTGATTCATTAACCACAACTGTGAATATCAGGGACATAATTAGAAAGGTAAAAATTCATATTTAATTTTGAACTTAAAGTGTTTTATGGATTTTACACCTTTAATAGAATAGTGAGCCCAGCAGCAACAATCATTTGTGAATATTTACTATAGACTGTGTATCTTTCTAATTTTTTTGTGTAGGATTCCAGGAAAAAGGCCTGGGCTGCGGCCACAGTGGGCGTGGCCCACAGGCCGGGCCGCCCCTCCAGGACCCCCGACGGGGCCCTGCGCTCCTGGCGGCTCCCTCCCCCACCGCCCCGCTCCCTCCCGGAAGGCCTCAGGGCAGAGCGGTCCCACCCACTGCGCGCTGAACAGAGCCCGCGTTTCCTCAGAGCTGGAACTCCCGGCTCAGGCGGGGTCTCTTCCCTCCGCCTTCACGGAACTGCCTCGGAGCCCGAGGGGAGGGCGACCTCACTGAGGCTGCCGGCTCTGGAGGTGCCCCAGCGGCCGAAGCCATGACAGTCGCGGGGACGGCGGGCCGGGTAAG
Source organism: Balaenoptera physalus (assembly GCF_965194825.1). Classification (NCBI taxonomy): domain Eukaryota; kingdom Metazoa; phylum Chordata; class Mammalia; order Artiodactyla; family Balaenopteridae; genus Balaenoptera; species Balaenoptera physalus. Next base: position 13,700 of record NW_028124823.1, on the reverse strand, counting down.
TGGGCGCCGACCCTCCGCCTTGTCCGGTGCCCGGGCGGCAGCACAAGACCAGCTTCTGAGGGGCAGGGGTTCGCTGCCACCCGCCGCTGCTGTGCAGAAAGGGCGGCCTCCAGCGTCTGGTTCCCGAGAACTTCGGTCCCTCCTCTCGCCCCTGCCCTCGTCCTGGCTCGCGAGGCCTGGTGGGCGTGAGGAGGGGGTCGGCCTGAGCGTCCTGAGGGGAAACGGGGCAAGGGAGGCACAGGGTCCGGCTGCAGCCTCAGCGCCCCTCTTCCCGACTGCGGGGAAAGCGGCTGAGAACTCCTCCCGAGGCGCACAGGCCCCTTATTCAGCCGAGTCCCTCTGCGCTCCTTCCTCACTGAGCTAAAGTACCGGGGGGAGGGGACAGGGCAGGGAACTGGCGCAGGTAATGGGGAACATCAAAAGGTGATTGTTAACTAAGGAAAACCAGCTCTCCCAAGGTGAGGAATGCGGCGCTTTTCTTTGCCTGGGCTCACTGAATTCCTTCCTTTGATATGCACCTCAGCTCTCTGGGGCCTGCATTCTGTATTTGCATATCCTGAGTGCCTCAGGGCCCGCCGGCTCACATTGGAGGGCTGCAAGTGCTGAAGCCTGTGACATCCTTTGTTTACTGATAGGGCAAGAACTATTCCATTTCTCACAGGCTTGAGGGGCAGACAGTGGAAAAAAGTCAGAGAATCTCACTCGGCCTGTACTTTGGTTTACTTATAGATAATATTTATCCTTAACTGTGCTAATAGAGGTTCTCAAGTCCAATCAACTTGTAGTACTGCCCTCTATGTATCAATTTCATCAATATCATAAGGTAAATGCCTATAGAATTGACTTAATCCATTTAAATAGGATAATGATTTTTAAAGGAAACATAATAGAAATATAACAACAAAACCTTTACCACTAAAGGCTGGGTCTGGAACACCCTAAATAAATGTTCCATTGTTAAAATATTGAACGATGTAGTCAATAGAAATATCAACAAAAATGACAAATAACAAGGGTAGCAGAATGTTGAAATGTTCTATCTTTATCATTAAAGTGGCAGAAAATCATTTATTAGTGGGCACTGGAGGCAGAAGATGCCTGATTTTATATCTGTGTCATATTTGTGCAGTTGTTTCAACAAGTAACTTCAAGACAAAATGGAAAAACAAGGAGGTTTGTGCCTGAGATCATGTTGATGTGACACCAGGGATGGCCACCTTGTGCCAGGTGAGTTAAGTTTACCTGGCAGGTAGACCGCAGAGCTCCTGGGAAGCAAGGGTTGGGATTTTTCTGCTGGGTGCCCCTTCGGTTCTGTGACTTGACTGACTGTGAGTCATGTTTCGGGAAAGACCTGATCACAGGAAAAGGGTGGGAATAGAGTGATTTGGGGAGCAGCTAACAACATTCATCACAGCTCACGGCCTGAATGAATTTGAAAGAAACAGGAAAACAAATGCTTCTTATGGAATCAGAGAATGTGAGGGCTGGACAATCCCAGAAAATGAGGAACACCCATCCCATTTTCCAGATGACAAAACAGAGGTCCAGCAAGGTGAAATCCCTCACCCAAGTTGCACCCGTCTCTCCTCCCCACTACGTGGTTCATGAAAGCAGGACTCTTCCTGTCTTGATCACTGCTGAACCCCAAAAAGGGACAGGCATCTAGCAGCTGCCCCCAAAATTTGGGTTGACTATAGGAACAATGCTATTTCTTTCTTTCTCACTCTTATTCAGGATTGTGCCAAGAACTCCCCAGGTTGCCATGTAATTCGATAAATGTAAATATTAATTGAGTTTTGTTGTGATGAGGACTTAGGCTTTGAAGGTAACAGACTTGGTTCAGATCTTGGTTCTGCCACTCCATAGCTGTTTGGCTTTGGGAAAATTACTAAACCTCTCTGAGATTATTTCCTCCTTTGTAAAGTGGGGATAAATCTATCTGAGCCAGCAGAGCACCTGCATGAGAGATGTGCACTAAATATTGGTCTTTCTCACTCTCCTACGCCATCTCTCTGTTCTTCCCAGAGAAGCTGTACAGAAGGATATAGTACTTTTGTTTAAAATAGTTAACTAATTAATTAATTAATTTGTTTTTGGCTGTGTTGGGTCTTCGTTGCTATGCGCAGGCTTTCTCTAGTTGCGGCAAGCGGGGGCTACTCTTTGTTGCGGTGCGCGGGCTTCTCATTGCGGTGGCTTCTCTTGCTAGACTTAACCCCAATGCTAGCCTTAACCCCAATGCTAGCCTTAACCCTGGCTCTCACAACATGAATTCCTCTTCCCATATCTTATCCACTAATTAATATAAATGTAGGCATATTATTTCTATTAGCCATATCACACCTAGCCATTTACTCCATCCTCAGATCTGGATGAACTTCACATTCAAAATACACACTCACTGGAGCTCTAGGAACAATAGCACAGACAATCATCTCATATGAAGTAATGTAGCAGTTATTCTATTCTCAGTCTTACTGATAAATGGATCATTTACACTTTCAACAGTAATTATTACACAAGAACACCTATGACTCATTTTCTCCTGACCCCTACCCAGAATTTGATTATCTCCGCAGTAGCAGAAATCCAATGAAGCCCCACTTGATTTAACGGAAGTAGCATCAAAACCTGTATCAGTCTTCAATGTAGAAAATGTAGCAGGCCCATTCACCCCGTCCCTCCTAGAGAATATGTCAATTCCCTATAATAAACATTTCCACAGCAATCTATTTTTCGGAGCATTCGACAATCCCTAGGTGCCAGAATTATATACAGCCCAAGTCATCATTAAAACACATCTAACAATCTCCTTTCTATGAATTTGAGCCTCCTACCTACAATTTTGATATGATCAACGCATACATCTCTTATGAAAAGTTTTTTACGACTAACATTAACCTTATGTATATGAGAGATTTCACTACTTGTCATCATACCAGGCAACCCACCACAAATTTAAGAAATATGTCTGACAAAAGAGATTCTTTGATAGAGTAAATCATAGAGGTTTCAATGCTCTTATTCCTGGAATTGAATTCTTCCTAATAATTTTACATTCTCCATGCTACCTACCACATTACACCACATGCTATATAGTAAAGTTCTCTAAGTAAGCTTCAGGCCCGTACCCCCAAAATATTTTTGTATATCCTTCCTGTGCTAATAAACTCTCATTGTTTTTACCATCATTCTACTGACCATTTTCTCAGGAAATATAATTGTATAACAAGCTCACACTGGTTAATGGTATTACCATTCTAACAAAAAAACATGAACCCATAAGCTACAGAAGCATCCAACAAATATTTCCTAAAACAGTCCACCACATCAATACTACTTATAATGGCTATTATCATTAATCTAATATACTCTGGTCAAAGAGCACAATGAATAACAAGAATCTTTAATCCAGCAGCATCCACCCTCATGACAATCGCCCTTGTCACAAAAGTAGGACTTTCCCCATTTCACTTCTGAGTGCCTGAAGTCACACGAGGCATCCCATGAACAGCAGACCTGATGCTATCAACATGACAAAATTGCACCCCTATCAGTTTTATACCACATGTCACCATCCATCAACCTAAATATACTATTAATCATAGTGATATTATAAATCATAGCTGGAGGCTGAGGCAGACTTCGCCATGCTCACCTGGAAAGTATTACACCCTCCTCATCAATTGCCCTTATAGGATGAATAACAGCTATTATAATGTATATTCAGAATATAACAATCCTAAACATACTAATTTATATCATAATAACACTATCTTCTTCTTATGTATGCCCAGATCATGTACTACAAGAGTATCATTATCACACACATGAGATAAAACACCTCCCATCACAATCATTTTCCTCACCATTATAGTATCATTAGGACATCGCCTACCACTATCAGGCTTTCTACCCAAATGAATAATTATCCAAGAGATAACAAAAACGACAACATCATTCTACCAACACTAATAGCCATCATAGCAGTCCTCAGCATATATTTCTACTTGTAGCTAACATACTCCACATCACTAACTATATTCCCTTCATTAAACAAAACAAACACAAAACAATTTGAACATACAAAGAAATAACCTTCCTATCATTACCAATCATAATACCCACACGGTTACTACACACAACACCCATTCTATCGGTGCTGGACTAGGAATTTAGGTTAGTTCAGACCAAGAGCTTTCAAAACCCTAAACAAGTGAAATTTACTTAATTCCTAAAAATAAGGATTGCAAGACTTTATTCTACATCAATTGAATGTAAAGCAAACACTGTATTGAAGCCAAATCTTTACGAGATTGATGAGTTTTAACCCCAGGAAACTTTAGTTAACAGGCAAATCCTCTAGTCAACTGGCTTCAGTCTACTTCTCCTTCATTTGAGAAAGAAAAAAAGAAAAAAAAAAGAGCAGGATAATCACTGGCAGAATTGAAGCTGCTTCTCTGAAGTTACAATTCAATTTGTTGATTCACCACAGGGTTTGCCAGAAAGAGGGTAAAATCTCTGTCTTTAGATTTACAGTCTAATGCTAACTCAGTCATTTTACCTCTGTTCATACACTGCTGATTATTTTCAACAAATCACAAAGATATCGGCATTTTATATTTATTATTTGGTGCTTGAGCTGGAGTAGCAGGCAGCACCTTAATTATATTAATCCAGGCTGAGCTATGCTGACCTGGACCGCTACTTGGAGATGCCCAAATCTGTAAGGTTGTCATAACAGTCCCTGCACTTGTAATAATTTTCTTTATTGCTGTACCCGTTATGATTGCAGGCTTTGAAAACTGACTTGAGCCACTAATAACTCGGACACCTGAAGTAGCATTTCCCCCAATAAATCATATAAACTTTTGACGACTTCCCCCATCATTCTTACTCCTACTCATATCACCAATAGTAGAAGCTGGTTCTGGTACCAGTGGGACCGTGTATTCAGCTCTAGCCTGCAATCTGGCCCATGCAGGAGCCTCTGTCGACCTAACTGCTTTCTCCTTACATTTAGCAGGTGTCTCCTCAATTCTTGGTATTATTACTTTTATTACTATAATCTTTAATACAAAACCAGCAGTCATATCCCAATACCAAACACCATTATTTGTTTAATCTTCCCCAACTATAGCCATATTACTATAATTACCAATCTCAGTCCAAGCAGCCAGAATTGCCATGCTGTTAAGAGATAGAAATCTAAACACTACTTTCTTTGACCCTGCAGGAGGAGACCGAATCCTATACCAACACCTCTTTTGATACTTTGCTCACCCTGAAGTCTGTATTCATGGCCTAACAGGGTTTGTTATAAACTCACATATCATTACATACTATTTAGGACAAAAATTGCCTTTCAGCTATCTGGGAATAGTATGAGTCATGTCCACTGGTTTTTTAGGAGTTCTCTTGTGGGCCCATCACATGTTTACCATAGGGATAGCTGTGGACTCAGGAGCATACTTTGCATCAGCTACCGTAATTACTTCTATCCCTACAGGAGTAAAAGTATCTAGCTGATTAGCAACTCCTTATTTAATTTTTCTTTTTCTTTTCTTTTTTATTTTTTGGCTGAGTTGGGTCTTGGTTGCTGCGCATGGGCTTTCTCTGGTTGCGGTGAGCGGCAGCTACTCTTCGTTGTGGTGTGCGGCCCTTTCATTGCACTGGCTTCTCTTGTTGCACAGCACGGCCTCTAGGCGCGTGGGCTTCAGTAGTTGTGGCTTGCGGGCTCTAGAGGGCAGGCTCAGTAGTTGTGGCACACGGGCTTTTTGCTCCACGGCATGTGGAATCTTCCCAGACAAGGGCTCGAACCCGTGTCCCCTGCATTGGCAGACGAATTCTTAACCACTGCGTCACCAGGGAAGTCCCTGGTTAGCAACTGTTCACGGAGGTAATTCTATATGACCTCCCACTATATTATGAGATTTAGGCTTTAGTTTTTCTTTTTACAGTAGGTGGTTTGACAGGAATCATCTTAGCCAACTCATCCCCAGACATTGTCCTCCAGGATACATACTATGTAGTAGCACACTTCCATGACCTAATGTCCATGGGAGCAGTCTTCACTATTATAGGAGGCTTTCTACACTGATTCCCACTATTCTCAGGTTATACAGTTAACTCAGCATGAGCAAAAATTCACTTCACAAGTATATTTGTAGTAGTAAATATGACTTCCTGCCGCACTTTCGTGGCCTCTCAGGGATGTCACTACGTTAGTCTGAGTACCCTGAGACACACACAACATGAAATGTTTTGTCTTTAGGCTCATTCATCTCAGTAGCAGCAGTAATGCTAATAATCTTCATACTTTGAAAAGCATTTGTGTCTAAACAAGGAGTCTTAGCAGTGGAAATTGCTACTCCTAACCTAGAATGGTTACACGGATGTCCTCCACCATATCCTACGTTTCAAGATCCTACCTATGTAAATGTAAAATAAGGAAGGACTCAAGTCCTTTTCAACCAGTTTCAAGCCAACACCATAACAATTATGTCTTCCTCAATAAATGAGATAAAAGTAAAAAGTGATGTAGCTTTGTCAAAGTTAAATGATAGGCTAAAATCCTGTATATGACTAAGGCATATCAATTTCATCTAGGCTCTCAAGATACAACATCACCGATTATGGAAGAACTTTTACATTTTCTTCATCACACATTAATAGTGATTTTTAAAATAAGTTCTCTAGTCCTCTATATCATTTCACTAATATTGACATCTAAACTCATATGCATACAATAGATGCACAGGTAGAGAAAATGTGAACAATTTACTAGCTATTATTGTAATCTTAATTGTCCTATCATCATTGTGAATCCTTTACATGATACATGAAATCAATAACTCTTCCCAAACCGTAAAAAACTATGGGTCAGTAATGATACTGAAGCTACAAATACACAGATTACGAAGATTTAAATGTTGACTCCTCTGTAATCCCCACATCAGAGCTAAAACCAGGAGAATAATGACTAATAGAAGTCAACAACCGAGTAGTTAGGGATAGTCATTGAATATTAGTTTCCTCTGAAATTGTTGTACACTCCGGAGTTGTTCCTTCTCAGGCCTAAAAGGAGCTGCTATCCCAGGACGCCTAACTTAAAGAAACCTTGTATCAAGAGGACCAGGCCTATGTTGTGGACAAGAGAGCTCGTTTTCCTGAGTTCAAAGACAGGACAGAGGGATATGGCTGAGATATGGGGTGCATCTGAAGCCCATGGGGATGCACTCTCCAAGCTCCAGTATAGGAATGGGGCCTCTAGGGTCCCAGGCCACCCACCACGCCCTCTGGAGCAGGATCTGGGCAACATTCCCTGTCAGTGATGAGGCAGCCCTAGCACTTGTCACGCCCCGATGTCGTGTCCTATGTGGGCCCCATGCTCTTGGGACCACACCCCACAGTCTGCAGGTCCATGCTACAGGGTCCTTCATGCCTCAGGAGTAGAGACCACACAGCAAGCAGTTCCCTCCGCAACCAGCAGGAGGAGGGGAGGAGAGCAGGGGCACCAGGGGACTCTCACTCAGACAACAACACCCCAGCGGTGCCAGCGGGGACAGTGATGATGCAGATGAGGCACAGACCAAGAGATGGGACCAGAGGACCCAAAAGGCAGCTGGTCAGGTCCTGGCTCACCTGCACCCCGGACACCTTTGTCCCGCAGACACCCCCTTCCTCATACACCCTCTCCTTAAATGCAGATTCTTCAGATGCCAACAGGCAGAGCTTCAGACTGAAAGTCAGCTCTTCCAAAATGACCCGTCAGCAAACACTGCAGGATTCCACTCCAGTGGGTGCCCTGGAGTCGACAACTCAGGGACTGAAGTGGATATCGGTGCCAGGGGCAGTGGGAGGGGATGGGGAATGAGACTTTCATGGTTGTGGAATTTTGGTTTTGCAAGATGAAAAGTTCTAGTGATGGTGGTGATGGCTCCACGAGAAAGTGAATCTATCTGACGCCTCAGAAACGTGCACTTAAAACGGTGATGATGGTAAAGGGTATGTGACGTGTGTTTTATTTCACTTAAAATAAATTCTTAAAATAATGTCTTGTTAATTGAGATTCCATTTCGACTCCCCTTCATCACAAATGTCGGAGGCCCAGACACAGTCCCCTACCATAGGGGCCATCACGGTACCCTCACAGAGCACATGGGAGACCATTCTTAGGGGGGGCTAGTCTGTGCTCACTTGACCTCTGTCCAGGGGGACCCAGGCAGTGGTGACCCCCATAGATTAGACATATGATATGCTATAGTATTAATACGATACGACCAAGTGTTGTCACTCACCGGAACACAGAGCAGCAACCCACTCAAACATGCCTGACCTAATATGATTGTGACAAGATGAAGAGAAGAAAAGGAACCACAGGTTAATCAGGACAACACCCTTAATGCAGAGGTTGGAAATCTCGAAGGGGACAGGACACACTGCAGGCAAAGAGCGCATATGCGGTCTCCCCATCCATGTGATCCTGACCCATGCAGGTAAGGTGAGACCCACACAGTCCCCGCACCCTATACCTGGGGCCACACATCCACACTCACCAGGGTGACCCACCTCCCCAGGCCCCTCCACCTGGGTCACATGTCCACAGTCCCAGGGTGCCCTCACCTCCCCAGACCCTGCACCTGGGGTCACACGTCCCCTTGGTCAGGACACCATGGCTCTGCAGGGGGCTCCCCCAATGTGGAAACAAGCTGGGTCCCTGGGACCTCCTGGGATGGGAAAAAGTGTCAGGTGGGTCTCCTTTCCCCACACTTGTCCCAGAGGAGTCCTCCTCTTCTCACTTTGGTTCTGTGTGATTTTAACTGTTTTTACAGCTTTCATACTAGAGTTGGACACACGACCCTGGTGCTGGCATGCTCAGTCCTTTCTCGTCTCACTTACATGTTGAGAAAGCTCACAGGACAGCAGGGCTGAAAGCCGAGGGGCAGCTCTGGACTCTGCTGAGTAGGGACGGTAGACTGGAGGGAGAGCTCAGCAGCAGCCTCAGCTGTCACCCATCGGCCTTTTGCCCGATCTGCGTGCCCTGCAATCAATTCAGCAGCTAAACCTGCTTCCCTATGCACCATGCACGTGCTGGTAAATTGGAATTATTGCCAGGTAGTCCTCCTGAGGATTCTCCATGAGCCCCAGGGAAGGTGAACCTTGCAGGGATTAAGACTAAGGCCCCGACCATAGCACTGACCCTTGGGAGGACCAGGTCACCACACTCAGAAGAGAGGCTGTTACGTAGACAAGCCCACCTCAGCTCCAGACCCCAGACATCTAAGCACTGACATTCAGATGCAGGCATGGAGCTTCCCAGTACTGAGGCCAGGCCGGGTCTCTACCCAGATCCCCATAGTCCTAGCGTACACAGAACATGATCAGGTCAAAATCTTCTTATTATAGACAACACATGGTCAGCTCTAAACATAATCAGTAGACAGGACATGCAGAGGTCTAAATCTACCATGTAGACACAACTTGATCATGTTTCAACTAGCTTACGGCTGATCTCATAGGAGGTACAGATCACACACATGGGTCTCTCATCTTTGGACACCCACATCAGGAAACTGAACAAAATCTTTGTCATTAAACATTTCAACAGGCAAAACAGAAATGTTCCCAATTTCTCTGGCCACCTGATGGTCAGGATCCACGGGCGAGCCACTAACTTCTTAGAGTGCAGCCCAGTCTGCTGCCAGGACAGATAAGAAGTGGCCTGATTCCAGCCTCCCAGGCTTCCAGAAGGAGGCGGCCACACTGAAAGCCAGGTCAGGAGAGTCCTGCATGGTCCGGGCCGGGAGATCCGGTCTGTCCATTCGGCTGGCCGATTCCGGGCAGGGCGCTCAGGGCCGCTGAGAGCCCTGCACTCAGGTCCTGCTTCCCTGCAGCGTGTGCGTGTGCGTGTGCGTGTGCGTGTGTGTGTGTGTGTAGAGGGGGCGGTGGCTGACGGCTCCCATGGTTCCCAACCCGGGCACCATGCTGTCTTCGAGGGGAGGCACGGGGAGAGGTAGGGGCACAGAAGCCGTTGGAGAGGAGAACCCACCGCGGAACTCCTTGCACACTGGCTCGCCCCACCCGGAGACCCGCCTGCCCATCGTGGGCCGCATGTCGCCCCCCAGTCCCCCACCCCCGAGGGCAGGGTGCCTGCTCTTTCAACAGCACAGGGTCTCACATGAAGGAGACCCAGTGGGGACTGTCAGCCCCCGACTCCTGATGCTGTGTTTGGGGAGAATGAACCCCCTTGACTGGGCGATGGGACCCTGTGAGGAAAGAGGTGGCGGCCCGATCCAAGTCGGTGCCTGGCTGAGATATGAGAAAACAGGAGCCAAGGGCAGGGCCTGGAGGCCAGGCCAACAGGAGGGGCACCCCCAGCCTTGGCCGGGCTCTCCAACGGTGACATTGTTGCTTTAGGGGACCTGGGACAGGTGACTGAATGTAATGGGAGTCTAAACTGGACCCTGAATGGGGCTTAAAGAAGGTGTGAAGGATGTTACTAAGACAGTGACAGTCATTGGAAGACAAACTCTGTGTCAGGATATCCTGCTCCATCCATTTAAATCCCTGAGATCTGTGACCTTTACGTGGCTACGCAGGATTGTTAGAGCAGCTGCGTGCGGATATATCTGGGGCACAATTCAGTCTGCAGCCAACTTGCAAGTGGTTCCAGCAAACACACAGGTGTGCGCACAGGCAGGCACAGCACACACACAAACATATGCACGTGCACAGCACAACTATATTCACACACTAGCATGTGAACACACATGCACCCATATGCCCATGCACACACTAATGTGTGCAAGTTCACATACCTATGCACATGCACAGCATATGTATGCAAAGAGGCACATGCACACGCAGAGCACACACACAGGGAATAAAGTGAATCCGTAAAGCATTAATTCCTGAACACAAGTGAAGCTGACATGTATTTTTCCCTTTTCTTAGTCTTGATGTTTTCCACAACAACAAGTTTAAGAAAAAAGTTAATGGCAAATGACTTTTGATTCATAGGACTTTCTGAGTTTATTCCACAAATATTATGACAGTAGAAATGAATGTAGATATTACATGTGTCCACTAATGGATGAATGGAGAAGAAAAACACGGTCCATCAATACAAGGGAATGCTATTCAGCCTAAAAAGGAAGTCAATTCTGACACAGGATGCAGCAGGGATGAACCTTGAGGGCATTATGCTCAGTGATGTAAGCTAGACACAAAAAAACAAACAGTGCTTGATCCACTCATACAAGGCCCCTAGAGCAGTTGGAAATATAAGGACATAAAGTAGGACGTTGGGGGCCAGAGGCTGAGGGAAGGACAACGGGGAGTGAGTGTTTAATGGGGACTGTTTCAATTTTGCAAGATGAAAAAGCTCTGGAGGATGATGGTGGTCAGGTTTGCACAACAGTGTGAATTACTTCTTGACCCTGAAATGTGCACTTAAAAATGGTTAAGATAGTACATTTTACGTTATGTGTACCAGACCACAATTTTTAAAACTTTTCAAAAAACAACAGGAAATAGTCCATGAATACCACAAGATGCACAACTTCACTAACAACAGAGGGATTAAAGCCATAAGCAAAATACTGTGTATACACCTACCAGAATGGCAGACATGAAAGACATAGTATCAATTATCAGCAGGATGTGGAGCAATGGAAAGCCTGGTACGCAACGGGGGGATGCAACCACTTCTGAAGCAATCGGGCCTCAGATAGCGACGTCCGTGCACAGAGACGCACAGTGCTCCTCCCAGTTGAACACAAACCCACCAGCCCTGCACCAGGACACACGGACATGGACTTGCAGCCACAGGAGCCAAACCTGAAAGAACCTGAAGGCCATCACAGACGGATGCAGAAATGAACCATGCACGCTCCTATGAAGGAATATTCCACAGCAATGGAGTACATTTTGTTTAAAGGTAGTAAAACTATAAAAATTATTTTTTAAAAAAAACTATATTTAAAAGATGAAAGAATCTATAATTCTGGCACCTAGGGATTGCCGAATGCTCCTAAAAATAGATTGCTGTGGAAATGTTTATTATAGGGAAATTGACATATTCTCTAGGAAGGACGGGGTGAATGGGCCTGCTACATTTTCTACATTGAAGACATGTACAGGTTTTGATTCTACTTCTGTTAAATCAAGTGGGGCTTCACTGGATTTCTGCTACTGCGGAGATAATCAAATTCTGGGTAGCGGTCAGGAGAAAATTAGTCATAGGTGTTCTTGTGTAATAATTACTGTTGAAAGTGTAAATGATCCATTTACCAGTAAGACTGAGAATAGAATAACTGCTACATTACTTCATATGAGATGATCGTCTGTGCTATTGTTCCTACAGCTCCAGTGAGTGAGTATTTTGAATGTGAAGTTCATCCAGATCTGAGGATGGAGTAAATGGCTAGGTGTGATATGGCTAATAGAAATAATATGCCTACATTTATACTAATTAGTGGATAAGATATGGGAAGAGGAATTCATGTTGTGAGAGCCAGGGTTAAGGCTAGCTTTGGGGCAATAATATATAAATTGATGATGTTGATGGACATAGTGGTTCTTTAATAAGTAATTTGAATGCCTCAGCAATGGGTTGTAATCATCCATGGGGGCTGATGATTTTTGGCCCTTTCTGGATTTGTATATAGCCTAGGATTTTCCATTTAGTTAATATGAGGAATGCTATGGTGAATTAAATTGGGTAATTTGTGAAAGAATGTTGATTATAAACATATTCTTAGGAAGAGGACTTGAACCAGTGCAGAAAAAGTTTCAGTTTTACATAATTACCGGGCTCTGCCTGCGTAACGAACCCTGTTCTACAGTAGGGTATGTATAAATTAATTGAATGTAGATTATATCATCATTTAGTTTGAAGACATTTTGTAAAGGAAGCCGTATTGCTCTTGTCCTTTCATGCTGGAAGAAATCTGCAATAGACAGAAACCAACCAGGATGACTCCAGTCTGAACTCAGATCACGTGAGACTTTAATCGTTGAACAAACAGACAATTAATAGCAGTTATACCGTTGAAATGTCGTGATCCAGCATCAAGGTCATAAACCATATTGCCCATATGAACTCCAGAATACAATTACACTGTTATCCCTAGTAAAACTTGTTCCATTGACCAGTGTTTTAGAAGAACAGGTGATAAAGCATTTTGACTAGCTGGCCTAAATTTTAATCACTCAGAAGTGGTTTTATTCTCCAAAAAATAAATGGCGCACGGGCTCAAGACACACCGGCTTCAGTAGTTGTGGCGTGCAGACTCAGTAGTTGTGGCCCACTGGCTTAGTTGTTCCGTGGCATGTGAGATCTTCCCGGACCGGGGATCGAACCGGGTCCCCTGCATTGGCAGGCGAATTCTTAATCACTGCATCACCAGGGAAGTCCCAGATTCGCAGTCTCCCTTTTAATATACCTTAAGCCCAAAGAATCCATGGAAAATTGTTAGAGAAAATAAGACAATGAAATATTGTAAGGACTACAACAGAAGCATATAGTACACAGTTCATATAGACACATCCCAAGCAGTTACAAAGTATATTAAAAGGGAGGCTGCAATTTTAAAAGAATAAGAAAAATTATACCCACAAACTCCCAATCTTTCCTGAAACGTTGCAATCTGAAACCCTATTGTAGGAAGCAGAAGATTCCAGGAGACATTCTACAAATG
>NW_028124824.1:0-99163 GCF_965194825.1 Balaenoptera physalus | reverse complement strand
GGAGCAAAAATTTCAAAAGAGGGCAAGTTTCCGAGAAGACAATTTCAAGAGCTATATTGTACTCACAGCTTTTTCTTTAAAGAGAAAAGAAAAAGTTGTGGGAAAATGATGTATTTTAGGAATTTTTAAAGACATGCAAACCCAAGTTACAAAAACCTATCAATCAGCTCACAGCAGTCAGAATGGCCATCAGCAAAAATGTTTCAAAAAATAAATGCTGAAGGGACTGTGGAGGAATGCGTACACTCGACTCTAAGGGGGACGTGGTAAGAGCCACTAATGAAAACACAATGGAAGTGCCTTGAGAAGGTAAACATTGAGCTCCCCGTCAATCAGTCATACCCACTGCTGGGCCTATCTCCTGAGAAAATGAGAATCAAAACGTCACAGGCTGGCAATCCTGCACTCCAGCCATATTTACCATAGCCAACATTTGGAAGCAATGAAAATGTCCATCAACAGAGGAATGCACCAAGAAAAACTGTTCCAGGTACACAATGTAATATTGCTCCAATAATAAATATAAGTTAAATTTAAAAGACAAACATAAGTAAGGAGACATCAGCATTTGTGGGTTTATTCAGGCACATTCCACTCTAATTTATAACCGAGGAACACCACTGGCCGGGAGGTCTGTTTCCCTAGTACCAGCGTGGGGAACGTAGAAAGACTGCCACCCTCTGGCCGTTACCTGCAAACGCAGGTTGAAGCCTGTGCTAATGGTCACCGCAAAATGTCTTGAGGGAGGTAATGGCCAAAAAGTTTAAAAATATGACACATACTTTAAGAAAACACTTTGAAGAACTAAGCTGTACTCACAGCCTGAAAAATGAAAAGGACCTGCCTTAAAGCTCAGTTTTAATGGATCATGAGACACATGCCAATTCAACCACAAAGACGTATCAGCTCACACCAGTCAGAATAACCATCAGTAAAAAACTACAAAGAATAAAGGCTGAAGGTGCTGTGGAGAAATGCAAACCCTCAACTTTAAGTGGGATGTAACCTGGAAAGAGCCACTCATGAGAGCAGAGCGGAGGTGCCTTTAAAAGGTAAACATTGAGCTACCGTATGATCCAGAGGCTTATTCCTGGACCTATAACCTAAGAAGACAGAATTGGAAAGAAAGAGGCAGGCAAATCTGCATTGCACAGTATTACAATAGCCAAGATATGGAAGTCACCAAAAAGTCCACCGACAGATGGGTGGACAAAGAAGAACTGCTACATATACAGACAGATGGATTATGAGCTAGCGATAAAATGAAACAATGCCATTTGCAGCACCATAGATGAGTCTAGAAGTAATCACGCAACTTTTAGTAAGTGACAAAGCAAAAGACACATATCTTACCATATCAGTTACAGGTGTTACCTACGAATTGATACCAACGAAGCTATATCCACGGAGAAAGGCAATCACAGATTCAGTACATAAACGTATGGTTCACCAAATGGAAAGGTGTGAGGATTGGACACATTACTATATTGGGGTTAACAGACATATAAAAACACATGTGAAATATATAATCACCAGAGACGTACGCAATACCAAGAGAAGGCTACTCAACATTGTGTCATAACCTACATGGGAAAAGGATCCGAAGAAGAATAGATATATGTATATGTATGAAAGAACCACGTCTTGCACACCTAGGACAAACAAAACGTTGTAATCAAATTTGCTGTGATTAGAAACTAAAAATTAAATTAAAACTACGAGCAAGAAGTAATGAGACATAACTTTAAAAGGCTTTTTCCTGGCACATTCCATTGTAATTTACAACCTAGAGCACGACTTCCATTAAGGCTCTGTTGCCCTAGTGACCAGATTTGGTAAAGGAGAAATGCTGCCGCCTTGTGGCCGTTTCCCGCAAGAGCGGCTTTGAACCCACAGCTAATGGTCACTTAACATTCACAAGGACTCAGGGCTGTAAAGACACCTGCCCTCAAAATTGTGCTGAGGTGGGGAATGGATTAAAAAATTCAAAACAGGCAAATTTTTCAAGGAGATAGTATGAAGAGGTAAATTTTACTCACCGTCTTTTTAAAAAAAGGAAAATGGATAAAAGCTCCACCTCAGGAAGTATTAGACTCATGCAATCTAATCTACAAAAGGTTTCAACTCACACCACTCGACTGACCATCAGCAAAACGTCTACAAACAATAAATGCTGAAGGGGTTTTAGAGAACTGTGTACCCTCTAGCTGCTGGTGAGATGTAAAATGGTTAACAGCCAATAATGAGAACAGAAAGGAGCTGCGTTTGAAAGTAAAAATTGAGGTACCATTCAATCCAGCAGGTGCACCAGTGGGCCTCTCACCTGAGAAGCCCAGAATCGAGAAGACCCGGGCTGCAAAAGCTGCACTGCAGCCTTATTCACAATAGACAAGACAGTGAAGCAACCAAAATGTCCATCCACAGGTGAATGGATAAAGAAGAAGTGGTCCATGTACACAATGGAATATTAGCCGTGGAAAACAGTGAAACACTGCTCTTTGAGGCACCACGAATGAGGCTGGAGATAATCACAAAACATAAGGTAAGTCGGAAAGCAAGAGACCTATAGTCTATGATATCACTTATAGGCGTTATCTAATAACTGACAGAAATGAACATATTTCCACAGAGAAAGGCACTCACAGACTTAGAAACAAAACTATGCTTATCTAAAAGGAAAGGTGGGGGGATTGGATAAATGAAGATTAGCGTTACCATATGTATACAAATACATATTATATACATATATCCAAAAGACCCACCATATAGCAAGGGAGGTCTACGGAACACTCTGTAATAATTTACATGCGAAGAGGATCTCGACATATACAGATATATATATAGTGTGTAGATGAACCAGAGTGTGTACACCTTGGACAAACAACATTCTAAACATTACCCCAATTTAAAAAATTAAAACAATGAACTAGAAGTAATGAGACATAAACTTATGGGGGGTTTTCCTGGCACATTCCATTCAAATTTACAAGCTAGGAAAACCACTTCCAGGACGGCTCTGCTGCCCTAGTAACCAGATTTGGTAATGGAGAAATGCTCCCGCCTTGTGGCCGTTTCGTACAACGGCAGCTTAAACCCAGTGCTAATGGTTACTAAATATTGACACACATTGCAGGCCTGTAAATGACACCTTCCTTCAAAAAAGTACCCTGGGGACCAAAATCCACCAGAATATTAAAAAGAGGGCAATCTTTCAACAAGATAATTTCAAGAGGTATATTGTACTCACACTTTGTTTTTATACCAGAATAGAAAAACGCCTGGAAAAATGATAAATTTTAGGAATGTTTAAAGACATGCAAACCCAATTTACAAAAACCTATCAGCTCACACCAGGCAGAATGTCCATCAGCAAAAATGCTGCAAACAATAAATGCTGAAGGGATTGTGGAGAAATGTGTACCCTCAGCTGTAAGGGGGACGTGGGAAGAGCCACTAATGAAAGCACAATGGAGGTGCTTTGAAAAGGGAAACATTGAGCTACCAGTGAATCAAGCATACCATCTGCTGGGCCTATCACCTGAGAAAATGAGAATCAAAAAGTCACAGGCTGGCAAACCTGTACGCCAGCAATATTTACCATAGTCAACACTTGGAAGCAACAAAAATGTCCATCAGCAGAGGAATGCACCAAGAAGAAGTGGTCCTTGTATACAATGGAATATTACTCCAGTAAAAAATTTCAATTAAATTTAAAAAACAAACAAATGTAAGGAGACATCAGCATTTGTGGGTTTCTCCGAGCACATTCCACTCTAATTTATAACCGAAGAACACCACTGGCGGGTAGGTCTGTTTCCCAAGTACCAGCGTGGGGAACGTAGAAAGGCTGCCACCCTCTGGCCGTTACCTGCAAAAGCAGCTTTAAAGCCTGGGCTAATGGTCACTTCATATGAACAAGTACTGCAGGGCTGTAAATGAAACCTGCCCTCAAAATGTCTTGAGGAAGGCAATGGTTAAAATATTTCAAAATGGGACACATACTTTAAGAAAACACTTTGAAGAACTAAGCCGTAATCACAGCTGGAAAAATAAAAAGGACATGCCTTAAAGCTCAATTTCAACGGATTATGAGACACATGCAAATTCAACCACAAAGAGGTATCAGCTCACACCAGTCAGAATAACCATCAGCAAAAAACTACAAAGAATAAATGCTAAAGGTGCTGTGGCGAAATGCTTACCCTCAACTTTAAGTGGGACATAACCTGGAAAGAGCCACTAAAGAGAACAGAATGGAGGTGCCTTTAAAAGATTAACGCTGAGCTACCATATGATCCAGTAGACCTATACCTGGCCCTATAACCTAAGAAGACAGAATTGGAAAGACACAGGCAGGCAAATCCGCATTGCATAGTATTACAATAGCCAAGATACGGAAGTAACCAAAAAGTCCACCGACAGATGGGTGGACAAAGAAGAACTGCTCCATGTACAGATGGAATATGAGCTAGCGAAAGAATGAAACAATGCCGTTTGCAGCACCATAGATGACTCTAGAAGTAATCACGCAACTTGGAGAAAGTGAGAAAGCGAAAGACACATCTCCTATCATATCACATATAGGTGTTACCTAAAAATTGATACAAACGAAGATATTTCCACAGAGAAAGGCAATCACAGATTCACTACAAAAACTTATGGTTCACCAAATGGAAAGGTGTGAGGATTGGATACATCACCATATTGAGGTGAACAGAGATATACAAACACACGTGAAATATATAATCATCAAAGACCTACAGAAATACCAAGAGAAGACTACTCAACATTGTGTCATAACCTACATGGGAAAAGATTCCAAAGAAGAATAGATATATGTATATGTGTGAAGGAACCACATCTTGCACACCTAGAACAAACAAACCATTGTAATCGAATTTGCTGTGATAAAGAATACATATTTTGTTAAAGATACAAACAAGAAGTAATGACACATAAACTTAAAGGGCTTTTTCCTGGCACATTCCATTGTAATTGACAACCTAGAACACGACTTCCATTAAGGCTCTGTTGCCCTAGTGACCAGATTTGGTAAAGGAGAAATGCTGCCCCCTTGTGGCCGTTTCCTGCAAGAGCAGCTTTAAACCCACAGCTAATGGTCACTTAAAATTCACAAGGACTCAGGGATGTAAAGGATACCTGCCGTCAAACATTGTGCTCAGGTTAGGGAATGGACAAAAAAATTCAAAACAGGCAAATGTTTCAAGAAGATAGTATGAAGAGGTAAGTATTCCTCACTCTCTTTAAACAAAAAAAAACAGGAAAATGGATAAAAGCTCAACCTCAGGAATTATTAGACTCATGCAATCTAATCAACCAAAAGGTGTCAACTCACACCTGTCGACTGACCGTCAGCAAAAAGTCTACCAACAATAAATGCTGATGGGGTTGTAGAGAACTGTGCACCCTCTAGGTGCTGGTGAGATGTAAAGTGGTTCACAGCCAATAATGAGTACAGAAAGGAACTGCGTTTAAAAGTAAAAACTGAGGTACCAGTCAATCCAGCAGGCACACCACTGGGCCTCTCACCTGAGAAGACCAGAATCGGAAAGACACAGGCCGCAAATGCTGCACTGCAGCCTTATTCAAAATAGCCAAGATGGAAAGCAACCAAAATGTCCATCAACAGGTGAATGGATAAAGAAGAAGGAGTCCATGTACACAATGGAATATTAGCCATGGAAAACAATGAAACACTGCTCTTTGAGGCACCAGAGATGAGCCTGGAGATAATCACAAAACATGAGGTAAGTCGGAAAGCAAAAGACCTATATCCTATGATATCCCTTAGAGGCGTTATCTAATAACTGACACAAATGAACATATTTCCACAGAGAAAGACACTCACAGACTTAGAAAACCAACTATGCTCATCTAAAAGCAAAGGTGGGGGAAATGGATAAATGAGATTAGTGTTACTGTACATATCCAAATACATATTATATACCTATTTCAAAAAGACCGACCATATAGCAAGGGAGGTCTACAGAACACTCTGTAATATTTTACATGGGAAGAGGATCTGTAGAGTAGACATATATAATGTACAAATGCACCAGATTGTGTACCCCTAGGACAAACAATATTCTAGTCTTTACCCTGATTAAAAAAATTTACAAAAACAAGAAGTAATGAGACCTAAACTTATGGGGGTTTCTCCTGGCACATTCCATTCTAATTTACAACCTAGGAACACGACTTCCAGAAAGGCTCTGCTGCCCTAGTACCCAGATTTGGGAATGGAGAAATGCTGCCTCCTTGTGGCCATTTCCCACAACAGCAGCTTTAAACCCACTGCTAAAGGTCACTAAATATTCACCAACTTGCAATTCTGTAAATGACACCTGCCCTCCAAATAAATCCTGGGATCAACAATGGAGCAAAAATTTCAAAAGAGGGCAACTTTCCGAGAAGACAATTTCAAGAGCTATATTGTACTCACAGCTTTTTCTTTAAAGAGAAAAGAAAAAGTTGTGGGAAAATGATGTATTTTAGGAATTTTTAAAGACATGCAAACCCAAGTTACAAAAACCTATCAATCAGCTCACAGCAGTCAGAATGGCCATCAGCAAAAATGTTTCAAAAAATAAATGCTGAAGGGACTGTGGAGGAATGCGTACACTCGACTCTAAGGGGGACGTGGTAAGAGCCACTAATGAAAACACAATGGAAGTGCCTTGAGAAGGTAAACATTGAGCTCCCCGTCAATCAGTCATACCCACTGCTGGGCCTATCTCCTGAGAAAATGAGAATCAAAACGTCACAGGCTGGCAATCCTGCACTCCAGCCATATTTACCATAGCCAACATTTGGAAGCAATGAAAATGTCCATCAACAGAGGAATGCACCAAGAAAAACTGTTCCAGGTACACAATGTAATATTGCTCCAATAATAAATATAAGTTAAATTTAAAAGACAAACATAAGTAAGGAGACATCAGCATTTGTGGGTTTATTCAGGCACATTCCACTCTAATTTATAACCGAGGAACACCACTGGCCGGGAGGTCTGTTTCCCTAGTACCAGCGTGGGGAACGTAGAAAGACTGCCACCCTCTGGCCGTTACCTGCAAACGCAGGTTGAAGCCTGTGCTAATGGTCACCGCAAAATGTCTTGAGGGAGGTAATGGCCAAAAAGTTTAAAAATATGACACATACTTTAAGAAAACACTTTGAAGAACTAAGCTGTACTCACAGCCTGAAAAATGAAAAGGACCTGCCTTAAAGCTCAGTTTTAATGGATCATGAGACACATGCCAATTCAACCACAAAGACGTATCAGCTCACACCAGTCAGAATAACCATCAGTAAAAAACTACAAAGAATAAAGGCTGAAGGTGCTGTGGAGAAATGCAAACCCTCAACTTTAAGTGGGATGTAACCTGGAAAGAGCCACTCATGAGAGCAGAGCGGAGGTGCCTTTAAAAGGTAAACATTGAGCTACCGTATGATCCAGAGGCTTATTCCTGGACCTATAACCTAAGAAGACAGAATTGGAAAGAAAGAGGCAGGCAAATCTGCATTGCACAGTATTACAATAGCCAAGATATGGAAGTCACCAAAAAGTCCACCGACAGATGGGTGGACAAAGAAGAACTGCTACATATACAGACAGATGGATTATGAGCTAGCGATAAAATGAAACAATGCCATTTGCAGCACCATAGATGAGTCTAGAAGTAATCACGCAACTTTTAGTAAGTGACAAAGCAAAAGACACATATCTTACCATATCAGTTACAGGTGTTACCTACGAATTGATACCAACGAAGCTATATCCACGGAGAAAGGCAATCACAGATTCAGTACATAAACGTATGGTTCACCAAATGGAAAGGTGTGAGGATTGGACACATTACTATATTGGGGTTAACAGACATATAAAAACACATGTGAAATATATAATCACCAGAGACGTACGCAATACCAAGAGAAGGCTACTCAACATTGTGTCATAACCTACATGGGAAAAGGATCCGAAGAAGAATAGATATATGTATATGTATGAAAGAACCACATCTTGCACACCTAGGACAAACAAAACGTTGTAATCAAATTTGCTGTGATTAGAAACTAAAAATTAAATTAAAAATACGAGCAAGAAGTAATGAGACATAACTTTAAAAGGCTTTTTCCTGGCACATTCCATTGTAATTTACAACCTAGAGCACGACTTCCATTAAGGCTCTGTTGCCCTAGTGACCAGATTTGGTAAAGGAGAAATGCTGCCGCCTTGTGGCCGTTTCCCGCAAGAGCGGCTTTGAACCCACAGCTAATGGTCACTTAACATTCACAAGGACTCAGGGCTGTAAAGACACCTGCCCTCAAAATTGTGCTGAGGTGGGGAATGGATTAAAAAATTCAAAACAGGCAAATTTTTCAAGGAGATAGTATGAAGAGGTAAATTTTACTCACCGTCTTTTTAAAAAAAGGAAAATGGATAAAAGCTCCACCTCAGGAAGTATTAGACTCATGCAATCTAATCTACAAAAGGTTTCAACTCACACCACTCGACTGACCATCAGCAAAACGTCTACAAACAATAAATGCTGAAGGGGTTTTAGAGAACTGTGTACCCTCTAGCTGCTGGTGAGATGTAAAATGGTTAACAGCCAATAATGAGAACAGAAAGGAGCTGCGTTTGAAAGTAAAAATTGAGGTACCATTCAATCCAGCAGGTGCACCAGTGGGCCTCTCACCTGAGAAGCCCAGAATCGAGAAGACCCGGGCTGCAAAAGCTGCACTGCAGCCTTATTCACAATAGACAAGACAGTGAAGCAACCAAAATGTCCATCCACAGGTGAATGGATAAAGAAGAAGTGGTCCATGTACACAATGGAATATTAGCCGTGGAAAACAGTGAAACACTGCTCTTTGAGGCACCACGAATGAGGCTGGAGATAATCACAAAACATAAGGTAAGTCGGAAAGCAAGAGACCTATAGTCTATGATATCACTTATAGGCGTTATCTAATAACTGACAGAAATGAACATATTTCCACAGAGAAAGGCACTCACAGACTTAGAAACAAAACTATGCTTATCTAAAAGGAAAGGTGGGGGGATTGGATAAATGAAGATTAGTGTTACCATATGTATACAAATACATATTATATACATATATCCAAAAGACCCACCATATAGCAAGGGAGGTCTACGGAACACTCTGTAATAATTTACATGCGAAGAGGATCTCGACATATACAGATATATATATAGTGTGTAGATGAACCAGAGTGTGTACACCTTGGACAAACAACATTCTAAACATTACCCCAATTTAAAAAATTAAAACAACGAACTAGAAGTAATGAGACATAAACTTATGGGGGGTTTTCCTGGCACATTCCATTCAAATTTACAAGCTAGGAAAACCACTTCCAGAACGGCTCTGCTGCCCTAGTAACCAGATTTGGTAATGGAGAAATGCTCCCGCCTTGTGGCCGTTTCGTACAACGGCAGCTTAAACCCAGTGCTAATGGTTACTAAATATTGACACACATTGCAGGCCTGTAAATGACACCTTCCTTCAAAAAAGTACCCTGGGGACCAAAATCCACCAGAATATTAAAAAGAGGGCAATCTTTCAACAAGATAATTTCAAGAGGTATATTGTACTCACACTTTGTTTTTATACCAGAATAGAAAAACGCCTGGAAAAATGATAAATTTTAGGAATGTTTAAAGACATGCAAACCCAATTTACAAAAACCTATCAGCTCACACCAGGCAGAATGTCCATCAGCAAAAATGCTGCAAACAATAAATGCTGAAGGGATTGTGGAGAAATGTGTACCCTCAGCTGTAAGGGGGACGTGGGAAGAGCCACTAATGAAAGCACAATGGAGGTGCTTTGAAAAGGGAAACATTGAGCTACCAGTGAATCAAGCATACCATCTGCTGGGCCTATCACCTGAGAAAATGAGAATCAAAAAGTCACAGGCTGGCAAACCTGTACGCCAGCAATATTTACCATAGTCAACACTTGGAAGCAACAAAAATGTCCATCAGCAGAGGAATGCACCAAGAAGAAGTGGTCCTTGTATACAATGGAATATTACTCCAGTAAAAAATTTCAATTAAATTTAAAAAACAAACAAATGTAAGGAGACATCAGCATTTGTGGGTTTCTCCGAGCACATTCCACTCTAATTTATAACCGAAGAACACCACTGGCGGGTAGGTCTGTTTCCCAAGTACCAGCGTGGGGAACGTAGAAAGGCTGCCACCCTCTGGCCGTTACCTGCAAAAGCAGCTTTAAAGCCTGGGCTAATGGTCACTTCATATGAACAAGTACTGCAGGGCTGTAAATGAAACCTGCCCTCAAAATGTCTTGAGGAAGGCAATGGTTAAAATATTTCAAAATGGGACACATACTTTAAGAAAACACTTTGAAGAACTAAGCCGTAATCACAGCTGGAAAAATAAAAAGGACATGCCTTAAAGCTCAATTTCAACGGATTATGAGACACATGCAAATTCAACCACAAAGAGGTATCAGCTCACACCAGTCAGAATAACCATCAGCAAAAAACTACAAAGAATAAATGCTAAAGGTGCTGTGGCGAAATGCTTACCCTCAACTTTAAGTGGGACATAACCTGGAAAGAGCCACTAAAGAGAACAGAATGGAGGTGCCTTTAAAAGATTAACGCTGAGCTACCATATGATCCAGTAGACCTATACCTGGCCCTATAACCTAAGAAGACAGAATTGGAAAGACACAGGCAGGCAAATCCGCATTGCATAGTATTACAATAGCCAAGATACGGAAGTAACCAAAAAGTCCACCGACAGATGGGTGGACAAAGAAGAACTGCTCCATGTACAGATGGAATATGAGCTAGCGAAAGAATGAAACAATGCCGTTTGCAGCACCATAGATGACTCTAGAAGTAATCACGCAACTTGGAGAAAGTGAGAAAGCGAAAGACACATCTCCTATCATATCACATATAGGTGTTACCTAAAAATTGATACAAACGAAGATATTTCCACAGAGAAAGGCAATCACAGATTCACTACAAAAACTTATGGTTCACCAAATGGAAAGGTGTGAGGATTGGATACATCACCATATTGAGGTGAACAGAGATATACAAACACACGTGAAATATATAATCATCAAAGACCTACAGAAATACCAAGAGAAGACTACTCAACATTGTGTCATAACCTACATGGGAAAAGATTCCAAAGAAGAATAGATATATGTATATGTGTGAAGGAACCACATCTTGCACACCTAGAACAAACAAACCATTGTAATCGAATTTGCTGTGATAAAGAATACATATTTTGTTAAAGATACAAACAAGAAGTAATGACACATAAACTTAAAGGGCTTTTTCCTGGCACATTCCATTGTAATTGACAACCTAGAACACGACTTCCATTAAGGCTCTGTTGCCCTAGTGACCAGATTTGGTAAAGGAGAAATGCTGCCCCCTTGTGGCCGTTTCCTGCAAGAGCAGCTTTAAACCCACAGCTAATGGTCACTTAAAATTCACAAGGACTCAGGGATGTAAAGGATACCTGCCGTCAAACATTGTGCTCAGGTTAGGGAATGGACAAAAAAATTCAAAACAGGCAAATGTTTCAAGAAGATAGTATGAAGAGGTAAGTATTCCTCACTCTCTTTAAACAAAAAAAAACAGGAAAATGGATAAAAGCTCAACCTCAGGAATTATTAGACTCATGCAATCTAATCAACCAAAAGGTGTCAACTCACACCTGTCGACTGACCGTCAGCAAAAAGTCTACCAACAATAAATGCTGATGGGGTTGTAGAGAACTGTGCACCCTCTAGGTGCTGGTGAGATGTAAAGTGGTTCACAGCCAATAATGAGTACAGAAAGGAACTGCGTTTAAAAGTAAAAACTGAGGTACCAGCCAATCCAGCAGGCACACCACTGGGCCTCTCACCTGAGAAGACCAGAATCGGAAAGACACAGGCCGCAAATGCTGCACTGCAGCCTTATTCAAAATAGCCAAGATGGAAAGCAACCAAAATGTCCATCAACAGGTGAATGGATAAAGAAGAAGGAGTCCATGTACACAATGGAATATTAGCCATTGAAAACAATGAAACACTGCTCTTTGAGGCACCAGAGATGAGCCTGGAGATAATCACAAAACATGAGGTAAGTCGGAAAGCAAAAGACCTATATCCTATGATATCCCTTAGAGGCGTTATCTAATAACTGACACAAATGAACATATTTCCACAGAGAAAGACACTCACAGACTTAGAAAACCAACTATGCTCATCTAAAAGCAAAGGTGGGGGAAATGGATAAATGAGATTAGTGTTACTGTACATATCCAAATACATATTATATACCTATTTCAAAAAGACCGGCCATATAGCAAGGGAGGTCTACAGAACACTCTGTAATATTTTACATGGGAAGAGGATCTGTAGAGTAGACATATATAATGTACAAATGCACCAGATTGTGTACCCCTAGGACAAACAATATTCTAGTCTTTACCCTGATTTAAAAAATTTACAAAAACAAGAAGTAATGAGACCTAAACTTATGGGGGTTTCTCCTGGCACATTCCATTCTAATTTACAACCTAGGAACACGACTTCCAGAAAGGCTCTGCTGCCCTAGTACCCAGATTTGGGAATGGAGAAATGCTGCCTCCTTGTGGCCATTTCCCACAACAGCAGCTTTAAACCCACTGCTAAAGGTCACTAAATATTCACCAACTTGCAATTCTGTAAATGACACCTGCCCTCCAAATAAATCCTGGGATCAACAATGGAGCAAAAATTTCAAAAGAGGGCAACTTTCCGAGAAGACAATTTCAAGAGCTATATTGTACTCACAGCTTTTTCTTTAAAGAGAAAAGAAAAAGTTGTGGGAAAATGATGTATTTTAGGAATTTTTAAAGACATGCAAACCCAAGTTACAAAAACCTATCAATCAGCTCACAGCAGTCAGAATGGCCATCAGCAAAAATGTTTCAAAAAATAAATGCTGAAGGGACTGTGGAGGAATGCGTACACTCGACTCTAAGGGGGACGTGGTAAGAGCCACTAATGAAAACACAATGGAAGTGCCTTGAGAAGGTAAACATTGAGCTCCCCGTCAATCAGTCATACCCACTGCTGGGCCTATCTCCTGAGAAAATGAGAATCAAAACGTCACAGGCTGGCAATCCTGCACTCCAGCCATATTTACCATAGCCAACATTTGGAAGCAATGAAAATGTCCATCAACAGAGGAATGCACCAAGAAAAACTGTTCCAGGTACACAATGTAATATTGCTCCAATAATAAATATAAGTTAAATTTAAAAGACAAACATAAGTAAGGAGACATCAGCATTTGTGGGTTTATTCAGGCACATTCCACTCTAATTTATAACCGAGGAACACCACTGGCCGGGAGGTCTGTTTCCCTAGTACCAGCGTGGGGAACGTAGAAAGACTGCCACCCTCTGGCCGTTACCTGCAAACGCAGGTTGAAGCCTGTGCTAATGGTCACCGCAAAATGTCTTGAGGGAGGTAATGGCCAAAAAGTTTAAAAATATGACACATACTTTAAGAAAACACTTTGAAGAACTAAGCTGTACTCACAGCCTGAAAAATGAAAAGGACCTGCCTTAAAGCTCAGTTTTAATGGATCATGAGACACATGCCAATTCAACCACAAAGACGTATCAGCTCACACCAGTCAGAATAACCATCAGTAAAAAACTACAAAGAATAAATGCTGAAGGTGCTGTGGAGAAATGCAAACCCTCAACTTTAAGTGGGATGTAACCTGGAAAGAGCCACTCATGAGAGCAGAGCGGAGGTGCCTTTAAAAGGTAAACATTGAGCTACCGTATGATCCAGAGGCTTATTCCTGGACCTATAACCTAAGAAGACAGAATTGGAAAGAAAGAGGCAGGCAAATCTGCATTGCACAGTATTACAATAGCCAAGATATGGAAGTCACCAAAAAGTCCACCGACAGATGGGTGGACAAAGAAGAACTGCTACATATACAGACAGATGGATTATGAGCTAGCGATAAAATGAAACAATGCCATTTGCAGCACCATAGATGAGTCTAGAAGTAATCACGCAACTTTTAGTAAGTGACAAAGCAAAAGACACATATCTTACCATATCAGTTACAGGTGTTACCTACGAATTGATACCAACGAAGCTATATCCACGGAGAAAGGCAATCACAGATTCAGTACATAAACGTATGGTTCACCAAATGGAAAGGTGTGAGGATTGGACACATTACTATATTGGGGTTAACAGACATATAAAAACACATGTGAAATATATAATCACCAGAGACGTACGCAATACCAAGAGAAGGCTACTCAACATTGTGTCATAACCTACATGGGAAAAGGATCCGAAGAAGAATAGATATATGTATATGTATGAAAGAACCACATCTTGCACACCTAGGACAAACAAAACGTTGTAATCAAATTTGCTGTGATTAGAAACTAAAAATTAAATTAAAAATACGAGCAAGAAGTAATGAGACATAACTTTAAAAGGCTTTTTCCTGGCACATTCCATTGTAATTTACAACCTAGAGCACGACTTCCATTAAGGCTCTGTTGCCCTAGTGACCAGATTTGGTAAAGGAGAAATGCTG
Organism: Balaenoptera physalus; assembly: GCF_965194825.1. Lineage (NCBI taxonomy): Eukaryota > Metazoa > Chordata > Mammalia > Artiodactyla > Balaenopteridae > Balaenoptera > Balaenoptera physalus. The sequence goes on along the minus strand of NW_028124824.1, from coordinate 84,517 downwards.
CCGCCTTGTGGCCGTTTCCCGCAAGAGCGGCTTTGAACCCACAGCTAATGGTCACTTAACATTCACAAGGACTCAGGGCTGTAAAGACACCTGCCCTCAAAATTGTGCTGAGGTGGGGAATGGATTAAAAAATTCAAAACAGGCAAATTTTTCAAGGAGATAGTATGAAGAGGTAAATTTTACTCACCGTCTTTTTAAAAAAAGGAAAATGGATAAAAGCTCCACCTCAGGAAGTATTAGACTCATGCAATCTAATCTACAAAAGGTTTCAACTCACACCACTCGACTGACCATCAGCAAAACGTCTACAAACAATAAATGCTGAAGGGGTTTTAGAGAACTGTGTACCCTCTAGCTGCTGGTGAGATGTAAAATGGTTAACAGCCAATAATGAGAACAGAAAGGAGCTGCGTTTGAAAGTAAAAATTGAGGTACCATTCAATCCAGCAGGTGCACCAGTGGGCCTCTCACCTGAGAAGCCCAGAATCGAGAAGACCCGGGCTGCAAAAGCTGCACTGCAGCCTTATTCACAATAGACAAGACAGTGAAGCAACCAAAATGTCCATCCACAGGTGAATGGATAAAGAAGAAGTGGTCCATGTACACAATGGAATATTAGCCGTGGAAAACAGTGAAACACTGCTCTTTGAGGCACCACGAATGAGGCTGGAGATAATCACAAAACATAAGGTAAGTCAGAAAGCAAGAGACCTATAGTCTATGATATCACTTATAGGCGTTATCTAATAACTGACAGAAATGAACATATTTCCACAGAGAAAGGCACTCACAGACTTAGAAACAAAACTATGCTTATCTAAAAGGAAAGGTGGGGGGATTGGATAAATGAAGATTAGTGTTACCATATGTATACAAATACATATTATATACATATATCCAAAAGACCCACCATATAGCAAGGGAGGTCTACGGAACACTCTGTAATAATTTACATGCGAAGAGGATCTCGACATATACAGATATATATATAGTGTGTAGATGAACCAGAGTGTGTACACCTTGGACAAACAACATTCTAAACATTACCCCAATTTAAAAAATTAAAACAACGAACTAGAAGTAATGAGACATAAACTTATGGGGGGTTTTCCTGGCACATTCCATTCAAATTTACAAGCTAGGAAAACCACTTCCAGAACGGCTCTGCTGCCCTAGTAACCAGATTTGGTAATGGAGAAATGCTCCCGCCTTGTGGCCGTTTCGTACAACGGCAGCTTAAACCCAGTGCTAATGGTTACTAAATATTGACACACATTGCAGGCCTGTAAATGACACCTTCCTTCAAAAAAGTACCCTGGGGACCAAAATCCACCAGAATATTAAAAAGAGGGCAATCTTTCAACAAGATAATTTCAAGAGGTATATTGTACTCACACTTTGTTTTTATACCAGAATAGAAAAACGCCTGGAAAAATGATAAATTTTAGGAATGTTTAAAGACATGCAAACCCAATTTACAAAAACCTATCAGCTCACACCAGGCAGAATGTCCATCAGCAAAAATGCTGCAAACAATAAATGCTGAAGGGATTGTGGAGAAATGTGTACCCTCAGCTGTAAGGGGGACGTGGGAAGAGCCACTAATGAAAGCACAATGGAGGTGTTTTGAAAAGGGAAACATTGAGCTACCAGTGAATCAAGCATACCATCTGCTGGGCCTATCACCTGAGAAAATGAGAATCAAAAAGTCACAGGCTGGCAAACCTGTACGCCAGCAATATTTACCATAGTCAACACTTGGAAGCAACAAAAATGTCCATCAGCAGAGGAATGCACCAAGAAGAAGTGGTCCTTGTATACAATGGAATATTACTCCAGTAAAAAATTTCAATTAAATTTAAAAAACAAACAAATGTAAGGAGACATCAGCATTTGTGGGTTTCTCCGAGCACATTCCACTCTAATTTATAACCGAAGAACACCACTGGCGGGTAGGTCTGTTTCCCAAGTACCAGCGTGGGGAACGTAGAAAGGCTGCCACCCTCTGGCCGTTACCTGCAAAAGCAGCTTTAAAGCCTGGGCTAATGGTCACTTCATATGAACAAGTACTGCAGGGCTGTAAATGAAACCTGCCCTCAAAATGTCTTGAGGAAGGCAATGGTTAAAATATTTCAAAATGGGACACATACTTTAAGAAAACACTTTGAAGAACTAAGCCGTAATCACAGCTGGAAAAATAAAAAGGACATGCCTTAAAGCTCAATTTCAACGGATTATGAGACACATGCAAATTCAACCACAAAGAGGTATCAGCTCACACCAGTCAGAATAACCATCAGCAAAAATCTACAAAGAATAAATGCTAAAGGTGCTGTGGCGAAATGCTTACCCTCAACTTTAAGTGGGACATAACCTGGAAAGAGCCACTAAAGAGAACAGAATGGAGGTGCCTTTAAAAGATTAACGCTGAGCTACCATATGATCCAGTAGACCTATACCTGGCCCTATAACCTAAGAAGACAGAATTGGAAAGACACAGGCAGGCAAATCCGCATTGCATAGTATTACAATAGCCAAGATACGGAAGTAACCAAAAAGTCCACCGACAGATGGGTGGACAAAGAAGAACTGCTCCATGTACAGATGGAATATGAGCTAGCGAAAGAATGAAACAATGCCGTTTGCAGCACCATAGATGACTCTAGAAGTAATCACGCAACTTGGAGAAAGTGAGAAAGCGAAAGACACATCTCCTATCATATCACATATAGGTGTTACCTAAAAATTGATACAAACGAAGATATTTCCACAGAGAAAGGCAATCACAGATTCACTACAAAAACTTATGGTTCACCAAATGGAAAGGTGTGAGGATTGGATACATCACCATATTGAGGTGAACAGAGATATACAAACACACGTGAAATATATAATCATCAAAGACCTACAGAAATACCAAGAGAAGACTACTCAACATTGTGTCATAACCTACATGGGAAAAGATTCCAAAGAAGAATAGATATATGTATATGTGTGAAGGAACCACATCTTGCACACCTAGAACAAACAAACCATTGTAATCGAATTTGCTGTGATAAAGAATACATATTTTGTTAAAGATACAAACAAGAAGTAATGACACATAAACTTAAAGGGCTTTTTCCTGGCACATTCCATTGTAATTGACAACCTAGAACACGACTTCCATTAAGGCTCTGTTGCCCTAGTGACCAGATTTGGTAAAGGAGAAATGCTGCCCCCTTGTGGCCGTTTCCTGCAAGAGCAGCTTTAAACCCACAGCTAATGGTCATTTAAAATTCACAAGGACTCAGGGATGTAAAGGATACCTGCCGTCAAACATTGTGCTCAGGTTAGGGAATGGACAAAAAAATTCAAAACAGGCAAATGTTTCAAGAAGATAGTATGAAGAGGTAAGTATTCCTCACTCTCTTTAAACAAAAAAAAACAGGAAAATGGATAAAAGCTCAACCTCAGGAATTATTAGACTCATGCAATCTAATCAACCAAAAGGTGTCAACTCACACCTGTCGACTGACCGTCAGCAAAAAGTCTACCAACAATAAATGCTGATGGGGTTGTAGAGAACTGTGCACCCTCTAGGTGCTGGTGAGATGTAAAGTGGTTCACAGCCAATAATGAGTACAGAAAGGAACTGCGTTTAAAAGTAAAAACTGAGGTACCAGTCAATCCAGCAGGCACACCACTGGGCCTCTCACCTGAGAAGACCAGAATCGGAAAGACACAGGCCGCAAATGCTGCACTGCAGCCTTATTCAAAATAGCCAAGATGGAAAGCAACCAAAATGTCCATCAACAGGTGAATGGATAAAGAAGAAGGAGTCCATGTACACAATGGAATATTAGCCATGGAAAACAATGAAACACTGCTCTTTGAGGCACCAGAGATGAGCCTGGAGATAATCACAAAACATGAGGTAAGTCGGAAAGCAAAAGACCTATATCCTATGATATCCCTTAGAGGCGTTATCTAATAACTGACACAAATGAACATATTTCCACAGAGAAAGACACTCACAGACTTAGAAAACCAACTATGCTCATCTAAAAGCAAAGGTGGGGGAAATGGATAAATGAGATTAGTGTTACTGTACATATCCAAATACATATTATATACCTATTTCAAAAAGACCGACCATATAGCAAGGGAGGTCTACAGAACACTCTGTAATATTTTACATGGGAAGAGGATCTGTAGAGTAGACATATATAATGTACAAATGCACCAGATTGTGTACCCCTAGGACAAACAATATTCTAGTCTTTACCCTGATTAAAAAAATTTACAAAAACAAGAAGTAATGAGACCTAAACTTATGGGGGTTTCTCCTGGCACATTCCATTCTAATTTACAACCTAGGAACACGACTTCCAGAAAGGCTCTGCTGCCCTAGTACCCAGATTTGGGAATGGAGAAATGCTGCCTTCTTGTGGCCATTTCTCACAACAGCAGCTTTAAACCCACTGCTAAAGGTCACTAAATATTCACCAACTTGCAATTCTGTAAATGACACCTGCCCTCCAAATAAATCCTGGGATCAACAATGGAGCAAAAATTTCAAAAGAGGGCAAGTTTCCGAGAAGACAATTTCAAGAGCTATATTGTACTCACAGCTTTTTCTTTAAAGAGAAAAGAAAAAGTTGTGGGAAAATGATGTATTTTAGGAATTTTTAAAGACATGCAAACCCAAGTTACAAAAACCTATCAATCAGCTCACAGCAGTCAGAATGGCCATCAGCAAAAATGTTTCAAAAAATAAATGCTGAAGGGACTGTGGAGGAATGCGTACACTCGACTCTAAGGGGGACGTGGTAAGAGCCACTAATGAAAACACAATGGAAGTGCCTTGAGAAGGTAAACATTGAGCTCCCCGTCAATCAGTCATACCCACTGCTGGGCCTATCTCCTGAGAAAATGAGAATCAAAACGTCACAGGCTGGCAATCCTGCACTCCAGCCATATTTACCATAGCCAACATTTGGAAGCAATGAAAATGTCCATCAACAGAGGAATGCACCAAGAAAAACTGTTCCAGGTACACAATGTAATATTGCTCCAATAATAAATATAAGTTAAATTTAAAAGACAAACATAAGTAAGGAGACATCAGCATTTGTGGGTTTATTCAGGCACATTCCACTCTAATTTATAACCGAGGAACACCACTGGCCGGGAGGTCTGTTTCCCTAGTACCAGCGTGGGGAACGTAGAAAGACTGCCACCCTCTGGCCGTTACCTGCAAACGCAGGTTGAAGCCTGTGCTAATGGTCACCGCAAAATGTCTTGAGGGAGGTAATGGCCAAAAAGTTTAAAAATATGACACATACTTTAAGAAAACACTTTGAAGAACTAAGCTGTACTCACAGCCTGAAAAATGAAAAGGACCTGCCTTAAAGCTCAGTTTTAATGGATCATGAGACACATGCCAATTCAACCACAAAGACGTATCAGCTCACACCAGTCAGAATAACCATCAGTAAAAAACTACAAAGAATAAATGCTGAAGGTGCTGTGGAGAAATGCAAACCCTCAACTTTAAGTGGGATGTAACCTGGAAAGAGCCACTCATGAGAGCAGAGCGGAGGTGCCTTTAAAAGGTAAACATTGAGCTACCGTATGATCCAGAGGCTTATTCCTGGACCTATAACCTAAGAAGACAGAATTGGAAAGAAAGAGGCAGGCAAATCTGCATTGCACAGTATTACAATAGCCAAGATATGGAAGTCACCAAAAAGTCCACCGACAGATGGGTGGACAAAGAAGAACTGCTACATATACAGACAGATGGATTATGAGCTAGCGATAAAATGAAACAATGCCATTTGCAGCACCATAGATGAGTCTAGAAGTAATCACGCAACTTTTAGTAAGTGACAAAGCAAAAGACACATATCTTACCATATCAGTTACAGGTGTTACCTACGAATTGATACCAACGAAGCTATATCCACGGAGAAAGGCAATCACAGATTCAGTACATAAACGTATGGTTCACCAAATGGAAAGGTGTGAGGATTGGACACATTACTATATTGGGGTTAACAGACATATAAAAACACATGTGAAATATATAATCACCAGAGACGTACGCAATACCAAGAGAAGGCTACTCAACATTGTGTCATAACCTACATGGGAAAAGGATCCGAAGAAGAATAGATATATGTATATGTATGAAAGAACCACGTCTTGCACACCTAGGACAAACAAAACGTTGTAATCAAATTTGCTGTGATTAGAAACTAAAAATTAAATTAAAACTACGAGCAAGAAGTAATGAGACATAACTTTAAAAGGCTTTTTCCTGGCACATTCCATTGTAATTTACAACCTAGAGCACGACTTCCATTAAGGCTCTGTTGCCCTAGTGACCAGATTTGGTAAAGGAGAAATGCTGCCGCCTTGTGGCCGTTTCCCGCAAGAGCGGCTTTGAACCCACAGCTAATGGTCACTTAACATTCACAAGGACTCAGGGCTGTAAAGACACCTGCCCTCAAAATTGTGCTGAGGTGGGGAATGGATTAAAAAATTCAAAACAGGCAAATTTTTCAAGGAGATAGTATGAAGAGGTAAATTTTACTCACCGTCTTTTTAAAAAAAGGAAAATGGATAAAAGCTCCACCTCAGGAAGTATTAGACTCATGCAATCTAATCTACAAAAGGTTTCAACTCACACCACTCGACTGACCATCAGCAAAACGTCTACAAACAATAAATGCTGAAGGGGTTTTAGAGAACTGTGTACCCTCTAGCTGCTGGTGAGATGTAAAATGGTTAACAGCCAATAATGAGAACAGAAAGGAGCTGCGTTTGAAAGTAAAAATTGAGGTACCATTCAATCCAGCAGGTGCACCAGTGGGCCTCTCACCTGAGAAGCCCAGAATCGAGAAGACCCGGGCTGCAAAAGCTGCACTGCAGCCTTATTCACAATAGACAAGACAGTGAAGCAACCAAAATGTCCATCCACAGGTGAATGGATAAAGAAGAAGTGGTCCATGTACACAATGGAATATTAGCCGTGGAAAACAGTGAAACACTGCTCTTTGAGGCACCACGAATGAGGCTGGAGATAATCACAAAACATAAGGTAAGTCGGAAAGCAAGAGACCTATAGTCTATGATATCACTTATAGGCGTTATCTAATAACTGACAGAAATGAACATATTTCCACAGAGAAAGGCACTCACAGACTTAGAAACAAAACTATGCTTATCTAAAAGGAAAGGTGGGGGGATTGGATAAATGAAGATTAGCGTTACCATATGTATACAAATACATATTATATACATATATCCAAAAGACCCACCATATAGCAAGGGAGGTCTACGGAACACTCTGTAATAATTTACATGCGAAGAGGATCTCGACATATACAGATATATATATAGTGTGTAGATGAACCAGAGTGTGTACACCTTGGACAAACAACATTCTAAACATTACCCCAATTTAAAAAATTAAAACAATGAACTAGAAGTAATGAGACATAAACTTATGGGGGGTTTTCCTGGCACATTCCATTCAAATTTACAAGCTAGGAAAACCACTTCCAGGACGGCTCTGCTGCCCTAGTAACCAGATTTGGTAATGGAGAAATGCTCCCGCCTTGTGGCCGTTTCGTACAACGGCAGCTTAAACCCAGTGCTAATGGTTACTAAATATTGACACACATTGCAGGCCTGTAAATGACACCTTCCTTCAAAAAAGTACCCTGGGGACCAAAATCCACCAGAATATTAAAAAGAGGGCAATCTTTCAACAAGATAATTTCAAGAGGTATATTGTACTCACACTTTGTTTTTATACCAGAATAGAAAAACGCCGGGAAAAATGATAAATTTTAGGAATGTTTAAAGACATGCAAACCCAATTTACAAAAACCTATCAGCTCACACCAGGCAGAATGTCCATCAGCAAAAATGCTGCAAACAATAAATGCTGAAGGGATTGTGGAGAAATGTGTACCCTCAGCTGTAAGGGGGACGTGGGAAGAGCCACTAATGAAAGCACAATGGAGGTGCTTTGAAAAGGGAAACATTGAGCTACCAGTGAATCAAGCATACCATCTGCTGGGCCTATCACCTGAGAAAATGAGAATCAAAAAGTCACAGGCTGGCAAACCTGTACGCCAGCAATATTTACCATAGTCAACACTTGGAAGCAACAAAAATGTCCATCAGCAGAGGAATGCACCAAGAAGAAGTGGTCCTTGTATACAATGGAATATTACTCCAGTAAAAAATTTCAATTAAATTTAAAAAACAAACAAATGTAAGGAGACATCAGCATTTGTGGGTTTCTCCGAGCACATTCCACTCTAATTTATAACCGAAGAACACCACTGGCGGGTAGGTCTGTTTCCCAAGTACCAGCGTGGGGAACGTAGAAAGGCTGCCACCCTCTGGCCGTTACCTGCAAAAGCAGCTTTAAAGCCTGGGCTAATGGTCACTTCATATGAACAAGTACTGCAGGGCTGTAAATGAAACCTGCCCTCAAAATGTCTTGAGGAAGGCAATGGTTAAAATATTTCAAAATGGGACACATACTTTAAGAAAACACTTTGAAGAACTAAGCCGTAATCACAGCTGGAAAAATAAAAAGGACATGCCTTAAAGCTCAATTTCAACGGATTATGAGACACATGCAAATTCAACCACAAAGAGGTATCAGCTCACACCAGTCAGAATAACCATCAGCAAAAAACTACAAAGAATAAATGCTAAAGGTGCTGTGGCGAAATGCTTACCCTCAACTTTAAGTGGGACATAACCTGGAAAGAGCCACTAAAGAGAACAGAATGGAGGTGCCTTTAAAAGATTAACGCTGAGCTACCATATGATCCAGTAGACCTATACCTGGCCCTATAACCTAAGAAGACAGAATTGGAAAGACACAGGCAGGCAAATCCGCATTGCATAGTATTACAATAGCCAAGATACGGAAGTAACCAAAAAGTCCACCGACAGATGGGTGGACAAAGAAGAACTGCTCCATGTACAGATGGAATATGAGCTAGCGAAAGAATGAAACAATGCCGTTTGCAGCACCATAGATGACTCTAGAAGTAATCACGCAACTTGGAGAAAGTGAGAAAGCGAAAGACACATCTCCTATCATATCACATATAGGTGTTACCTAAAAATTGATACAAACGAAGATATTTCCACAGAGAAAGGCAATCACAGATTCACTACAAAAACTTATGGTTCACCAAATGGAAAGGTGTGAGGATTGGATACATCACCATATTGAGGTGAACAGAGATATACAAACACACGTGAAATATATAATCATCAAAGACCTACAGAAATACCAAGAGAAGACTACTCAACATTGTGTCATAACCTACATGGGAAAAGATTCCAAAGAAGAATAGATATATGTATATGTGTGAAGGAACCACATCTTGCACACCTAGAACAAACAAACCATTGTAATCGAATTTGCTGTGATAAAGAATACATATTTTGTTAAAGATACAAACAAGAAGTAATGACACATAAACTTAAAGGGCTTTTTCCTGGCACATTCCATTGTAATTGACAACCTAGAACACGACTTCCATTAAGGCTCTGTTGCCCTAGTGACCAGATTTGGTAAAGGAGAAATGCTGCCCCCTTGTGGCCGTTTCCTGCAAGAGCAGCTTTAAACCCACAGCTAATGGTCACTTAAAATTCACAAGGACTCAGGGATGTAAAGGATACCTGCCGTCAAACATTGTGCTCAGGTTAGGGAATGGACAAAAAAATTCAAAACAGGCAAATGTTTCAAGAAGATAGTATGAAGAGGTAAGTATTCCTCACTCTCTTTAAACAAAAAAAAACAGGAAAATGGATAAAAGCTCAACCTCAGGAATTATTAGACTCATGCAATCTAATCAACCAAAAGGTGTCAACTCACACCTGTCGACTGACCGTCAGCAAAAAGTCTACCAACAATAAATGCTGATGGGGTTGTAGAGAACTGTGCACCCTCTAGGTGCTGGTGAGATGTAAAGTGGTTCACAGCCAATAATGAGTACAGAAAGGAACTGCGTTTAAAAGTAAAAACTGAGGTACCAGTCAATCCAGCAGGCACACCACTGGGCCTCTCACCTGAGAAGACCAGAATCGGAAAGACACAGGCCGCAAATGCTGCACTGCAGCCTTATTCAAAATAGCCAAGATGGAAAGCAACCAAAATGTCCATCAACAGGTGAATGGATAAAGAAGAAGGAGTCCATGTACACAATGGAATATTAGCCATGGAAAACAATGAAACACTGCTCTTTGAGGCACCAGAGATGAGCCTGGAGATAATCACAAAACATGAGGTAAGTCGGAAAGCAAAAGACCTATATCCTATGATATCCCTTAGAGGCGTTATCTAATAACTGACACAAATGAACATATTTCCACAGAGAAAGACACTCACAGACTTAGAAAACCAACTATGCTCATCTAAAAGCAAAGGTGGGGGAAATGGATAAATGAGATTAGTGTTACTGTACATATCCAAATACATATTATATACCTATTTCAAAAAGACCGACCATATAGCAAGGGAGGTCTACAGAACACTCTGTAATATTTTACATGGGAAGAGGATCTGTAGAGTAGACATATATAATGTACAAATGCACCAGATTGTGTACCCCTAGGACAAACAATATTCTAGTCTTTACCCTGATTAAAAAAATTTACAAAAACAAGAAGTAATGAGACCTAAACTTATGGGGGTTTCTCCTGGCACATTCCATTCTAATTTACAACCTAGGAACACGACTTCCAGAAAGGCTCTGCTGCCCTAGTACCCAGATTTGGGAATGGAGAAATGCTGCCTCCTTGTGGCCATTTCCCACAACAGCAGCTTTAAACCCACTGCTAAAGGTCACTAAATATTCACCAACTTGCAATTCTGTAAATGACACCTGCCCTCCAAATAAATCCTGGGATCAACAATGGAGCAAAAATTTCAAAAGAGGGCAACTTTCCGAGAAGACAATTTCAAGAGCTATATTGTACTCACAGCTTTTTCTTTAAAGAGAAAAGAAAAAGTTGTGGGAAAATGATGTATTTTAGGAATTTTTAAAGACATGCAAACCCAAGTTACAAAAACCTATCAATCAGCTCACAGCAGTCAGAATGGCCATCAGCAAAAATGTTTCAAAAAATAAATGCTGAAGGGACTGTGGAGGAATGCGTACACTCGACTCTAAGGGGGACGTGGTAAGAGCCACTAATGAAAACACAATGGAAGTGCCTTGAGAAGGTAAACATTGAGCTCCCCGTCAATCAGTCATACCCACTGCTGGGCCTATCTCCTGAGAAAATGAGAATCAAAACGTCACAGGCTGGCAATCCTGCACTCCAGCCATATTTACCATAGCCAACATTTGGAAGCAATGAAAATGTCCATCAACAGAGGAATGCACCAAGAAAAACTGTTCCAGGTACACAATGTAATATTGCTCCAATAATAAATATAAGTTAAATTTAAAAGACAAACATAAGTAAGGAGACATCAGCATTTGTGGGTTTATTCAGGCACATTCCACTCTAATTTATAACCGAGGAACACCACTGGCCGGGAGGTCTGTTTCCCTAGTACCAGCGTGGGGAACGTAGAAAGACTGCCACCCTCTGGCCGTTACCTGCAAACGCAGGTTGAAGCCTGTGCTAATGGTCACCGCAAAATGTCTTGAGGGAGGTAATGGCCAAAAAGTTTAAAAATATGACACATACTTTAAGAAAACACTTTGAAGAACTAAGCTGTACTCACAGCCTGAAAAATGAAAAGGACCTGCCTTAAAGCTCAGTTTTAATGGATCATGAGACACATGCCAATTCAACCACAAAGACGTATCAGCTCACACCAGTCAGAATAACCATCAGTAAAAAACTACAAAGAATAAATGCTGAAGGTGCTGTGGAGAAATGCAAACCCTCAACTTTAAGTGGGATGTAACCTGGAAAGAGCCACTCATGAGAGCAGAGCGGAGGTGCCTTTAAAAGGTAAACATTGAGCTACCGTATGATCCAGAGGCTTATTCCTGGACCTATAACCTAAGAAGACAGAATTGGAAAGAAAGAGGCAGGCAAATCTGCATTGCACAGTATTACAATAGCCAAGATATGGAAGTCACCAAAAAGTCCACCGACAGATGGGTGGACAAAGAAGAACTGCTACATATACAGACAGATGGATTATGAGCTAGCGATAAAATGAAACAATGCCATTTGCAGCACCATAGATGAGTCTAGAAGTAATCACGCAACTTTTAGTAAGTGACAAAGCAAAAGACACATATCTTACCATATCAGTTACAGGTGTTACCTACGAATTGATACCAACGAAGCTATATCCACGGAGAAAGGCAATCACAGATTCAGTACATAAACGTATGGTTCACCAAATGGAAAGGTGTGAGGATTGGACACATTACTATATTGGGGTTAACAGACATATAAAAACACATGTGAAATATATAATCACCAGAGACGTACGCAATACCAAGAGAAGGCTACTCAACATTGTGTCATAACCTACATGGGAAAAGGATCCGAAGAAGAATAGATATATGTATATGTATGAAAGAACCACATCTTGCACACCTAGGACAAACAAAACGTTGTAATCAAATTTGCTGTGATTAGAAACTAAAAATTAAATTAAAAATACGAGCAAGAAGTAATGAGACATAACTTTAAAAGGCTTTTTCCTGGCACATTCCATTGTAATTTACAACCTAGAGCACGACTTCCATTAAGGCTCTGTTGCCCTAGTGACCAGATTTGGTAAAGGAGAAATGCTGCCGCCTTGTGGCCGTTTCCCGCAAGAGCGGCTTTGAACCCACAGCTAATGGTCACTTAACATTCACAAGGACTCAGGGCTGTAAAGACACCTGCCCTCAAAATTGTGCTGAGGTGGGGAATGGATTAAAAAATTCAAAACAGGCAAATTTTTCAAGGAGATAGTATGAAGAGGTAAATTTTACTCACCGTCTTTTTAAAAAAAGGAAAATGGATAAAAGCTCCACCTCAGGAAGTATTAGACTCATGCAATCTAATCTACAAAAGGTTTCAACTCACACCACTCGACTGACCATCAGCAAAACGTCTACAAACAATAAATGCTGAAGGGGTTTTAGAGAACTGTGTACCCTCTAGCTGCTGGTGAGATGTAAAATGGTTAACAGCCAATCATGAGAACAGAAAGGAGCTGCGTTTGAAAGTAAAAATTGAGGTACCATTCAATCCAGCAGGTGCACCAGTGGGCCTCTCACCTGAGAAGCCCAGAATCGAGAAGACCCGGGCTGCAAAAGCTGCACTGCAGCCTTATTCACAATAGACAAGACAGTGAAGCAACCAAAATGTCCATCCACAGGTGAATGGATAAAGAAGAAGTGGTCCATGTACACAATGGAATATTAGCCGTGGAAAACAGTGAAACACTGCTCTTTGAGGCACCACGAATGAGGCTGGAGATAATCACAAAACATAAGGTAAGTCGGAAAGCAAGAGACCTATAGTCTATGATATCACTTATAGGCGTTATCTAATAACTGACAGAAATGAACATATTTCCACAGAGAAAGGCACTCACAGACTTAGAAACAAAACTATGCTTATCTAAAAGGAAAGGTGGGGGGATTGGATAAATGAAGATTAGTGTTACCATATGTATACAAATACATATTATATACATATATCCAAAAGACCCACCATATAGCAAGGGAGGTCTACGGAACACTCTGTAATAATTTACATGCGAAGAGGATCTCGACATATACAGATATATATATAGTGTGTAGATGAACCAGAGTGTGTACACCTTGGACAAACAACATTCTAAACATTACCCCAATTTAAAAAATTAAAACAACGAACTAGAAGTAATGAGACATAAACTTATGGGGGGTTTTCCTGGCACATTCCATTCAAATTTACAAGCTAGGAAAACCACTTCCAGAACGGCTCTGCTGCCCTAGTAACCAGATTTGGTAATGGAGAAATGCTCCCGCCTTGTGGCCGTTTCGTACAACGGCAGCTTAAACCCAGTGCTAATGGTTACTAAATATTGACACACATTGCAGGCCTGTAAATGACACCTTCCTTCAAAAAAGTACCCTGGGGACCAAAATCCACCAGAATATTAAAAAGAGGGCAATCTTTCAACAAGATAATTTCAAGAGGTATATTGTACTCACACTTTGTTTTTATACCAGAATAGAAAAACGCCTGGAAAAATGATAAATTTTAGGAATGTTTAAAGACATGCAAACCCAATTTACAAAAACCTATCAGCTCACACCAGGCAGAATGTCCATCAGCAAAAATGCTGCAAACAATAAATGCTGAAGGGATTGTGGAGAAATGTGTACCCTCAGCTGTAAGGGGGACGTGGGAAGAGCCACTAATGAAAGCACAATGGAGGTGTTTTGAAAAGGGAAACATTGAGCTACCAGTGAATCAAGCATACCATCTGCTGGGCCTATCACCTGAGAAAATGAGAATCAAAAAGTCACAGGCTGGCAAACCTGTACGCCAGCAATATTTACCATAGTCAACACTTGGAAGCAACAAAAATGTCCATCAGCAGAGGAATGCACCAAGAAGAAGTGGTCCTTGTATACAATGGAATATTACTCCAGTAAAAAATTTCAATTAAATTTAAAAAACAAACAAATGTAAGGAGACATCAGCATTTGTGGGTTTCTCCGAGCACATTCCACTCTAATTTATAACCGAAGAACACCACTGGCGGGTAGGTCTGTTTCCCAAGTACCAGCGTGGGGAACGTAGAAAGGCTGCCACCCTCTGGCCGTTACCTGCAAAAGCAGCTTTAAAGCCTGGGCTAATGGTCACTTCATATGAACAAGTACTGCAGGGCTGTAAATGAAACCTGCCCTCAAAATGTCTTGAGGAAGGCAATGGTTAAAATATTTCAAAATGGGACACATACTTTAAGAAAACACTTTGAAGAACTAAGCCGTAATCACAGCTGGAAAAATAAAAAGGACATGCCTTAAAGCTCAATTTCAACGGATTATGAGACACATGCAAATTCAACCACAAAGAGGTATCAGCTCACACCAGTCAGAATAACCATCAGCAAAAATCTACAAAGAATAAATGCTAAAGGTGCTGTGGCGAAATGCTTACCCTCAACTTTAAGTGGGACATAACCTGGAAAGAGCCACTAAAGAGAACAGAATGGAGGTGCCTTTAAAAGATTAACGCTGAGCTACCATATGATCCAGTAGACCTATACCTGGCCCTATAACCTAAGAAGACAGAATTGGAAAGACACAGGCAGGCAAATCCGCATTGCATAGTATTACAATAGCCAAGATACGGAAGTAACCAAAAAGTCCACCGACAGATGGGTGGACAAAGAAGAACTGCTCCATGTACAGATGGAATATGAGCTAGCGAAAGAATGAAACAATGCCGTTTGCAGCACCATAGATGACTCTAGAAGTAATCACGCAACTTGGAGAAAGTGAGAAAGCGAAAGACACATCTCCTATCATATCACATATAGGTGTTACCTAAAAATTGATACAAACGAAGATATTTCCACAGAGAAAGGCAATCACAGATTCACTACAAAAACTTATGGTTCACCAAATGGAAAGGTGTGAGGATTGGATACATCACCATATTGAGGTGAACAGAGATATACAAACACACGTGAAATATATAATCATCAAAGACCTACAGAAATACCAAGAGAAGACTACTCAACATTGTGTCATAACCTACATGGGAAAAGATTCCAAAGAAGAATAGATATATGTATATGTGTGAAGGAACCACATCTTGCACACCTAGAACAAACAAACCATTGTAATCGAAATTGCTGTGATAAAGAATACATATTTTGTTAAAGATACAAACAAGAAGTAATGACACATAAACTTAAAGGGCTTTTTCCTGGCACATTCCATTGTAATTGACAACCTAGAACACGACTTCCATTAAGGCTCTGTTGCCCTAGTGACCAGATTTGGTAAAGGAGAAATGCTGCCCCCTTGTGGCCGTTTCCTGCAAGAGCAGCTTTAAACCCACAGCTAATGGTCATTTAAAATTCACAAGGACTCAGGGATGTAAAGGATACCTGCCGTCAAACATTGTGCTCAGGTTAGGGAATGGACAAAAAAATTCAAAACAGGCAAATGTTTCAAGAAGATAGTATGAAGAGGTAAGTATTCCTCACTCTCTTTAAACAAAAAAAAACAGGAAAATGGATAAAAGCTCAACCTCAGGAATTATTAGACTCATGCAATCTAATCAACCAAAAGGTGTCAACTCACACCTGTCGACTGACCGTCAGCAAAAAGTCTACCAACAATAAATGCTGATGGGGTTGTAGAGAACTGTGCACCCTCTAGGTGCTGGTGAGATGTAAAGTGGTTCACAGCCAATAATGAGTACAGAAAGGAACTGCGTTTAAAAGTAAAAACTGAGGTACCAGTCAATCCAGCAGGCACACCACTGGGCCTCTCACCTGAGAAGACCAGAATCGGAAAGACACAGGCCGCAAATGCTGCACTGCAGCCTTATTCAAAATAGCCAAGATGGAAAGCAACCAAAATGTCCATCAACAGGTGAATGGATAAAGAAGAAGGAGTCCATGTACACAATGGAATATTAGCCATGGAAAACAATGAAACACTGCTCTTTGAGGCACCAGAGATGAGCCTGGAGATAATCACAAAACATGAGGTAAGTCGGAAAGCAAAAGACCTATATCCTATGATATCCCTTAGAGGCGTTATCTAATAACTGACACAAATGAACATATTTCCACAGAGAAAGACACTCACAGACTTAGAAAACCAACTATGCTCATCTAAAAGCAAAGGTGGGGGAAATGGATAAATGAGATTAGTGTTACTGTACATATCCAAATACATATTATATACCTATTTCAAAAAGACCGACCATATAGCAAGGGAGGTCTACAGAACACTCTGTAATATTTTACATGGGAAGAGGATCTGTAGAGTAGACATATATAATGTACAAATGCACCAGATTGTGTACCCCTAGGACAAACAATATTCTAGTCTTTACCCTGATTAAAAAAATTTACAAAAACAAGAAGTAATGAGACCTAAACTTATGGGGGTTTCTCCTGGCACATTCCATTCTAATTTACAACCTAGGAACACGACTTCCAGAAAGGCTCTGCTGCCCTAGTACCCAGATTTGGGAATGGAGAAATGCTGCCTTCTTGTGGCCATTTCCCACAACAGCAGCTTTAAACCCACTGCTAAAGGTCACTAAATATTCACCAACTTGCAATTCTGTAAATGACACCTGCCCTCCAAATAAATCCTGGGATCAACAATGGAGCAAAAATTTCAAAAGAGGGCAAGTTTCCGAGAAGACAATTTCAAGAGCTATATTGTACTCACAGCTTTTTCTTTAAAGAGAAAAGAAAAAGTTGTGGGAAAATGATGTATTTTAGGAATTTTTAAAGACATGCAAACCCAAGTTACAAAAACCTATCAATCAGCTCACAGCAGTCAGAATGGCCATCAGCAAAAATGTTTCAAAAAATAAATGCTGAAGGGACTGTGGAGGAATGCGTACACTCGACTCTAAGGGGGACGTGGTAAGAGCCACTAATGAAAACACAATGGAAGTGCCTTGAGAAGGTAAACATTGAGCTCCCCGTCAATCAGTCATACCCACTGCTGGGCCTATCTCCTGAGAAAATGAGAATCAAAACGTCACAGGCTGGCAATCCTGCACTCCAGCCATATTTACCATAGCCAACATTTGGAAGCAATGAAAATGTCCATCAACAGAGGAATGCACCAAGAAAAACTGTTCCAGGTACACAATGTAATATTGCTCCAATAATAAATATAAGTTAAATTTAAAAGACAAACATAAGTAAGGAGACATCAGCATTTGTGGGTTTATTCAGGCACATTCCACTCTAATTTATAACCGAGGAACACCACTGGCCGGGAGGTCTGTTTCCCTAGTACCAGCGTGGGGAACGTAGAAAGACTGCCACCCTCTGGCCGTTACCTGCAAACGCAGGTTGAAGCCTGTGCTAATGGTCACCGCAAAATGTCTTGAGGGAGGTAATGGCCAAAAAGTTTAAAAATATGACACATACTTTAAGAAAACACTTTGAAGAACTAAGCTGTACTCACAGCCTGAAAAATGAAAAGGACCTGCCTTAAAGCTCAGTTTTAATGGATCATGAGACACATGCCAATTCAACCACAAAGACGTATCAGCTCACACCAGTCAGAATAACCATCAGTAAAAAACTACAAAGAATAAATGCTGAAGGTGCTGTGGAGAAATGCAAACCCTCAACTTTAAGTGGGATGTAACCTGGAAAGAGCCACTCATGAGAGCAGAGCGGAGGTGCCTTTAAAAGGTAAACATTGAGCTACCGTATGATCCAGAGGCTTATTCCTGGACCTATAACCTAAGAAGACAGAATTGGAAAGAAAGAGGCAGGCAAATCTGCATTGCACAGTATTACAATAGCCAAGATATGGAAGTCACCAAAAAGTCCACCGACAGATGGGTGGACAAAGAAGAACTGCTACATATACAGACAGATGGATTATGAGCTAGCGATAAAATGAAACAATGCCATTTGCAGCACCATAGATGAGTCTAGAAGTAATCACGCAACTTTTAGTAAGTGACAAAGCAAAAGACACATATCTTACCATATCAGTTACAGGTGTTACCTACGAATTGATACCAACGAAGCTATATCCACGGAGAAAGGCAATCACAGATTCAGTACATAAACGTATGGTTCACCAAATGGAAAGGTGTGAGGATTGGACACATTACTATATTGGGGTTAACAGACATATAAAAACACATGTGAAATATATAATCACCAGAGACGTACGCAATACCAAGAGAAGGCTACTCAACATTGTGTCATAACCTACATGGGAAAAGGATCCGAAGAAGAATAGATATATGTATATGTATGAAAGAACCACATCTTGCACACCTAGGACAAACAAAACGTTGTAATCAAATTTGCTGTGATTAGAAACTAAAAATTAAATTAAAAATACGAGCAAGAAGTAATGAGACATAACTTTAAAAGGCTTTTTCCTGGCACATTCCATTGTAATTTACAACCTAGAGCACGACTTCCATTAAGGCTCTGTTGCCCTAGTGACCAGATTTGGTAAAGGAGAAATGCTGCCGCCTTGTGGCCGTTTCCCGCAAGAGCGGCTTTGAACCCACAGCTAATGGTCACTTAACATTCACAAGGACTCAGGGCTGTAAAGACACCTGCCCTCAAAATTGTGCTGAGGTGGGGAATGGATTAAAAAATTCAAAACAGGCAAATTTTTCAAGGAGATAGTATGAAGAGGTAAATTTTACTCACCGTCTTTTTAAAAAAAGGAAAATGGATAAAAGCTCCACCTCAGGAAGTATTAGACTCATGCAATCTAATCTACAAAAGGTTTCAACTCACACCACTCGACTGACCATCAGCAAAACGTCTACAAACAATAAATGCTGAAGGGGTTTTAGAGAACTGTGTACCCTCTAGCTGCTGGTGAGATGTAAAATGGTTAACAGCCAATCATGAGAACAGAAAGGAGCTGCGTTTGAAAGTAAAAATTGAGGTACCATTCAATCCAGCAGGTGCACCAGTGGGCCTCTCACCTGAGAAGCCCAGAATCGAGAAGACCCGGGCTGCAAAAGCTGCACTGCAGCCTTATTCACAATAGACAAGACAGTGAAGCAACCAAAATGTCCATCCACAGGTGAATGGATAAAGAAGAAGTGGTCCATGTACACAATGGAATATTAGCCGTGGAAAACAGTGAAACACTGCTCTTTGAGGCACCACGAATGAGGCTGGAGATAATCACAAAACATAAGGTAAGTCGGAAAGCAAGAGACCTATAGTCTATGATATCACTTATAGGCGTTATCTAATAACTGACAGAAATGAACATATTTCCACAGAGAAAGGCACTCACAGACTTAGAAACAAAACTATGCTTATCTAAAAGGAAAGGTGGGGGGATTGGATAAATGAAGATTAGTGTTACCATATGTATACAAATACATATTATATACATATATCCAAAAGACCCACCATATAGCAAGGGAGGTCTACGGAACACTCTGTAATAATTTACATGCGAAGAGGATCTCGACATATACAGATATATATATAGTGTGTAGATGAACCAGAGTGTGTACACCTTGGACAAACAACATTCTAAACATTACCCCAATTTAAAAAATTAAAACAACGAACTAGAAGTAATGAGACATAAACTTATGGGGGGTTTTCCTGGCACATTCCATTCAAATTTACAAGCTAGGAAAACCACTTCCAGAACGGCTCTGCTGCCCTAGTAACCAGATTTGGTAATGGAGAAATGCTCCCGCCTTGTGGCCGTTTCGTACAACGGCAGCTTAAACCCAGTGCTAATGGTTACTAAATATTGACACACATTGCAGGCCTGTAAATGACACCTTCCTTCAAAAAAGTACCCTGGGGACCAAAATCCACCAGAATATTAAAAAGAGGGCAATCTTTCAACAAGATAATTTCAAGAGGTATATTGTACTCACACTTTGTTTTTATACCAGAATAGAAAAACGCCTGGAAAAATGATAAATTTTAGGAATGTTTAAAGACATGCAAACCCAATTTACAAAAACCTATCAGCTCACACCAGGCAGAATGTCCATCAGCAAAAATGCTGCAAACAATAAATGCTGAAGGGATTGTGGAGAAATGTGTACCCTCAGCTGTAAGGGGGACGTGGGAAGAGCCACTAATGAAAGCACAATGGAGGTGTTTTGAAAAGGGAAACATTGAGCTACCAGTGAATCAAGCATACCATCTGCTGGGCCTATCACCTGAGAAAATGAGAATCAAAAAGTCACAGGCTGGCAAACCTGTACGCCAGCAATATTTACCATAGTCAACACTTGGAAGCAACAAAAATGTCCATCAGCAGAGGAATGCACCAAGAAGAAGTGGTCCTTGTATACAATGGAATATTACTCCAGTAAAAAATTTCAATTAAATTTAAAAAACAAACAAATGTAAGGAGACATCAGCATTTGTGGGTTTCTCCGAGCACATTCCACTCTAATTTATAACCGAAGAACACCACTGGCGGGTAGGTCTGTTTCCCAAGTACCAGCGTGGGGAACGTAGAAAGGCTGCCACCCTCTGGCCGTTACCTGCAAAAGCAGCTTTAAAGCCTGGGCTAATGGTCACTTCATATGAACAAGTACTGCAGGGCTGTAAATGAAACCTGCCCTCAAAATGTCTTGAGGAAGGCAATGGTTAAAATATTTCAAAATGGGACACATACTTTAAGAAAACACTTTGAAGAACTAAGCCGTAATCACAGCTGGAAAAATAAAAAGGACATGCCTTAAAGCTCAATTTCAACGGATTATGAGACACATGCAAATTCAACCACAAAGAGGTATCACCTCACACCAGTCAGAATAACCATCAGCAAAAATCTACAAAGAATAAATGCTAAAGGTGCTGTGGCGAAATGCTTACCCTCAACTTTAAGTGGGACATAACCTGGAAAGAGCCACTAAAGAGAACAGAATGGAGGTGCCTTTAAAAGATTAACGCTGAGCTACCATATGATCCAGTAGACCTATACCTGGCCCTATAACCTAAGAAGACAGAATTGGAAAGACACAGGCAGGCAAATCCGCATTGCATAGTATTACAATAGCCAAGATACGGAAGTAACCAAAAAGTCCACCGACAGATGGGTGGACAAAGAAGAACTGCTCCATGTACAGATGGAATATGAGCTAGCGAAAGAATGAAACAATGCCGTTTGCAGCACCATAGATGACTCTAGAAGTAATCACGCAACTTGGAGAAAGTGAGAAAGCGAAAGACACATCTCCTATCATATCACATATAGGTGTTACCTAAAAATTGATACAAACGAAGATATTTCCACAGAGAAAGGCAATCACAGATTCACTACAAAAACTTATGGTTCACCAAATGGAAAGGTGTGAGGATTGGATACATCACCATATTGAGGTGAACAGAGATATACAAACACACGTGAAATATATAATCATCAAAGACCTACAGAAATACCAAGAGAAGACTACTCAACATTGTGTCATAACCTACATGGGAAAAGATTCCAAAGAAGAATAGATATATGTATATGTGTGAAGGAACCACATCTTGCACACCTAGAACAAACAAACCATTGTAATCGAATTTGCTGTGATAAAGAATACATATTTTGTTAAAGATACAAACAAGAAGTAATGACACATAAACTTAAAGGGCTTTTTCCTGGCACATTCCATTGTAATTGACAACCTAGAACACGACTTCCATTAAGGCTCTGTTGCCCTAGTGACCAGATTTGGTAAAGGAGAAATGCTGCCCCCTTGTGGCCGTTTCCTGCAAGAGCAGCTTTAAACCCACAGCTAATGGTCATTTAAAATTCACAAGGACTCAGGGATGTAAAGGATACCTGCCGTCAAACATTGTGCTCAGGTTAGGGAATGGACAAAAAAATTCAAAACAGGCAAATGTTTCAAGAAGATAGTATGAAGAGGTAAGTATTCCTCACTCTCTTTAAACAAAAAAAAACAGGAAAATGGATAAAAGCTCAACCTCAGGAATTATTAGACTCATGCAATCTAATCAACCAAAAGGTGTCAACTCACACCTGTCGACTGACCGTCAGCAAAAAGTCTACCAACAATAAATGCTGATGGGGTTGTAGAGAACTGTGCACCCTCTAGGTGCTGGTGAGATGTAAAGTGGTTCACAGCCAATAATGAGTACAGAAAGGAACTGCGTTTAAAAGTAAAAACTGAGGTACCAGTCAATCCAGCAGGCACACCACTGGGCCTCTCACCTGAGAAGACCAGAATCGGAAAGACACAGGCCGCAAATGCTGCACTGCAGCCTTATTCAAAATAGCCAAGATGGAAAGCAACCAAAATGTCCATCAACAGGTGAATGGATAAAGAAGAAGGAGTCCATGTACACAATGGAATATTAGCCATGGAAAACAATGAAACACTGCTCTTTGAGGCACCAGAGATGAGCCTGGAGATAATCACAAAACATGAGGTAAGTCGGAAAGCAAAAGACCTATATCCTATGATATCCCTTAGAGGCGTTATCTAATAACTGACACAAATGAACATATTTCCACAGAGAAAGACACTCACAGACTTAGAAAACCAACTATGCTCATCTAAAAGCAAAGGTGGGGGAAATGGATAAATGAGATTAGTGTTACTGTACATATCCAAATACATATTATATACCTATTTCAAAAAGACCGACCATATAGCAAGGGAGGTCTACAGAACACTCTGTAATATTTTACATGGGAAGAGGATCTGTAGAGTAGACATATATAATGTACAAATGCACCAGATTGTGTACCCCTAGGACAAACAATATTCTAGTCTTTACCCTGATTAAAAAAATTTACAAAAACAAGAAGTAATGAGACCTAAACTTATGGGGGTTTCTCCTGGCACATTCCATTCTAATTTACAACCTAGGAACACGACTTCCAGAAAGGCTCTGCTGCCCTAGTACCCAGATTTGGGAATGGAGAAATGCTGCCTTCTTGTGGCCATTTCCCACAACAGCAGCTTTAAACCCACTGCTAAAGGTCACTAAATATTCACCAACTTGCAATTCTGTAAATGACACCTGCCCTCCAAATAAATCCTGGGATCAACAATGGAGCAAAAATTTCAAAAGAGGGCAAGTTTCCGAGAAGACAATTTCAAGAGCTATATTGTACTCACAGCTTTTTCTTTAAAGAGAAAAGAAAAAGTTGTGGGAAAATGATGTATTTTAGGAATTTTTAAAGACATGCAAACCCAAGTTACAAAAACCTATCAATCAGCTCACAGCAGTCAGAATGGCCATCAGCAAAAATGTTTCAAAAAATAAATGCTGAAGGGACTGTGGAGGAATGCGTACACTCGACTCTAAGGGGGACGTGGTAAGAGCCACTAATGAAAACACAATGGAAGTGCCTTGAGAAGGTAAACATTGAGCTCCCCGTCAATCAGTCATACCCACTGCTGGGCCTATCTCCTGAGAAAATGAGAATCAAAACGTCACAGGCTGGCAATCCTGCACTCCAGCCATATTTACCATAGCCAACATTTGGAAGCAATGAAAATGTCCATCAACAGAGGAATGCACCAAGAAAAACTGTTCCAGGTACACAATGTAATATTGCTCCAATAATAAATATAAGTTAAATTTAAAAGACAAACATAAGTAAGGAGACATCAGCATTTGTGGGTTTATTCAGGCACATTCCACTCTAATTTATAACCGAGGAACACCACTGGCCGGGAGGTCTGTTTCCCTAGTACCAGCGTGGGGAACGTAGAAAGACTGCCACCCTCTGGCCGTTACCTGCAAACGCAGGTTGAAGCCTGTGCTAATGGTCACCGCAAAATGTCTTGAGGGAGGTAATGGCCAAAAAGTTTAAAAATATGACACATACTTTAAGAAAACACTTTGAAGAACTAAGCTGTACTCACAGCCTGAAAAATGAAAAGGACCTGCCTTAAAGCTCAGTTTTAATGGATCATGAGACACATGCCAATTCAACCACAAAGACGTATCAGCTCACACCAGTCAGAATAACCATCAGTAAAAAACTACAAAGAATAAATGCTGAAGGTGCTGTGGAGAAATGCAAACCCTCAACTTTAAGTGGGATGTAACCTGGAAAGAGCCACTCATGAGAGCAGAGCGGAGGTGCCTTTAAAAGGTAAACATTGAGCTACCGTATGATCCAGAGGCTTATTCCTGGACCTATAACCTAAGAAGACAGAATTGGAAAGAAAGAGGCAGGCAAATCTGCATTGCACAGTATTACAATAGCCAAGATATGGAAGTCACCAAAAAGTCCACCGACAGATGGGTGGACAAAGAAGAACTGCTACATATACAGACAGATGGATTATGAGCTAGCGATAAAATGAAACAATGCCATTTGCAGCACCATAGATGAGTCTAGAAGTAATCACGCAACTTTTAGTAAGTGACAAAGCAAAAGACACATATCTTACCATATCAGTTACAGGTGTTACCTACGAATTGATACCAACGAAGCTATATCCACGGAGAAAGGCAATCACAGATTCAGTACATAAACGTATGGTTCACCAAATGGAAAGGTGTGAGGATTGGACACATTACTATATTGGGGTTAACAGACATATAAAAACACATGTGAAATATATAATCACCAGAGACGTACGCAATACCAAGAGAAGGCTACTCAACATTGTGTCATAACCTACATGGGAAAAGGATCCGAAGAAGAATAGATATATGTATATGTATGAAAGAACCACATCTTGCACACCTAGGACAAACAAAACGTTGTAATCAAATTTGCTGTGATTAGAAACTAAAAATTAAATTAAAAATACGAGCAAGAAGTAATGAGACATAACTTTAAAAGGCTTTTTCCTGGCACATTCCATTGTAATTTACAACCTAGAGCACGACTTCCATTAAGGCTCTGTTGCCCTAGTGACCAGATTTGGTAAAGGAGAAATGCTGCCGCCTTGTGGCCGTTTCCCGCAAGAGCGGCTTTGAACCCACAGCTAATGGTCACTTAACATTCACAAGGACTCAGGGCTGTAAAGACACCTGCCCTCAAAATTGTGCTGAGGTGGGGAATGGATTAAAAAATTCAAAACAGGCAAATTTTTCAAGGAGATAGTATGAAGAGGTAAATTTTACTCACCGTCTTTTTAAAAAAAGGAAAATGGATAAAAGCTCCACCTCAGGAAGTATTAGACTCATGCAATCTAATCTACAAAAGGTTTCAACTCACACCACTCGACTGACCATCAGCAAAACGTCTACAAACAATAAATGCTGAAGGGGTTTTAGAGAACTGTGTACCCTCTAGCTGCTGGTGAGATGTAAAATGGTTAACAGCCAATAATGAGAACAGAAAGGAGCTGCGTTTGAAAGTAAAAATTGAGGTACCATTCAATCCAGCAGGTGCACCAGTGGGCCTCTCACCTGAGAAGCCCAGAATCGAGAAGACCCGGGCTGCAAAAGCTGCACTGCAGCCTTATTCACAATAGACAAGACAGTGAAGCAACCAAAATGTCCATCCACAGGTGAATGGATAAAGAAGAAGTGGTCCATGTACACAATGGAATATTAGCCGTGGAAAACAGTGAAACACTGCTCTTTGAGGCACCACGAATGAGGCTGGAGATAATCACAAAACATAAGGTAAGTCGGAAAGCAAGAGACCTATAGTCTATGATATCACTTATAGGCGTTATCTAATAACTGACAGAAATGAACATATTTCCACAGAGAAAGGCACTCACAGACTTAGAAACAAAACTATGCTTATCTAAAAGGAAAGGTGGGGGGATTGGATAAATGAAGATTAGTGTTACCATATGTATACAAATACATATTATATACATATATCCAAAAGACCCACCATATAGCAAGGGAGGTCTACGGAACACTCTGTAATAATTTACATGCGAAGAGGATCTCGACATATACAGATATATATATAGTGTGTAGATGAACCAGAGTGTGTACACCTTGGACAAACAACATTCTAAACATTACCCCAATTTAAAAAATTAAAACAACGAACTAGAAGTAATGAGACATAAACTTATGGGGGGTTTTCCTGGCACATTCCATTCAAATTTACAAGCTAGGAAAACCACTTCCAGAACGGCTCTGCTGCCCTAGTAACCAGATTTGGTAATGGAGAAATGCTCCCGCCTTGTGGCCGTTTCGTACAACGGCAGCTTAAACCCAGTGCTAATGGTTACTAAATATTGACACACATTGCAGGCCTGTAAATGACACCTTCCTTCAAAAAAGTACCCTGGGGACCAAAATCCACCAGAATATTAAAAAGAGGGCAATCTTTCAACAAGATAATTTCAAGAGGTATATTGTACTCACACTTTGTTTTTATACCAGAATAGAAAAACGCCTGGAAAAATGATAAATTTTAGGAATGTTTAAAGACATGCAAACCCAATTTACAAAAACCTATCAGCTCACACCAGGCAGAATGTCCATCAGCAAAAATGCTGCAAACAATAAATGCTGAAGGGATTGTGGAGAAATGTGTACCCTCAGCTGTAAGGGGGACGTGGGAAGAGCCACTAATGAAAGCACAATGGAGGTGTTTTGAAAAGGGAAACATTGAGCTACCAGTGAATCAAGCATACCATCTGCTGGGCCTATCACCTGAGAAAATGAGAATCAAAAAGTCACAGGCTGGCAAACCTGTACGCCAGCAATATTTACCATAGTCAACACTTGGAAGCAACAAAAATGTCCATCAGCAGAGGAATGCACCAAGAAGAAGTGGTCCTTGTATACAATGGAATATTACTCCAGTAAAAAATTTCAATTAAATTTAAAAAACAAACAAATGTAAGGAGACATCAGCATTTGTGGGTTTCTCCGAGCACATTCCACTCTAATTTATAACCGAAGAACACCACTGGCGGGTAGGTCTGTTTCCCAAGTACCAGCGTGGGGAACGTAGAAAGGCTGCCACCCTCTGGCCGTTACCTGCAAAAGCAGCTTTAAAGCCTGGGCTAATGGTCACTTCATATGAACAAGTACTGCAGGGCTGTAAATGAAACCTGCCCTCAAAATGTCTTGAGGAAGGCAATGGTTAAAATATTTCAAAATGGGACACATACTTTAAGAAAACACTTTGAAGAACTAAGCCGTAATCACAGCTGGAAAAATAAAAAGGACATGCCTTAAAGCTCAATTTCAACGGATTATGAGACACATGCAAATTCAACCACAAAGAGGTATCAGCTCACACCAGTCAGAATAACCATCAGCAAAAATCTACAAAGAATAAATGCTAAAGGTGCTGTGGCGAAATGCTTACCCTCAACTTTAAGTGGGACATAACCTGGAAAGAGCCACTAAAGAGAACAGAATGGAGGTGCCTTTAAAAGATTAACGCTGAGCTACCATATGATCCAGTAGACCTATACCTGGCCCTATAACCTAAGAAGACAGAATTGGAAAGACACAGGCAGGCAAATCCGCATTGCATAGTATTACAATAGCCAAGATACGGAAGTAACCAAAAAGTCCACCGACAGATGGGTGGACAAAGAAGAACTGCTCCATGTACAGATGGAATATGAGCTAGCGAAAGAATGAAACAATGCCGTTTGCAGCACCATAGATGACTCTAGAAGTAATCACGCAACTTGGAGAAAGTGAGAAAGCGAAAGACACATCTCCTATCATATCACATATAGGTGTTACCTAAAAATTGATACAAACGAAGATATTTCCACAGAGAAAGGCAATCACAGATTCACTACAAAAACTTATGGTTCACCAAATGGAAAGGTGTGAGGATTGGATACATCACCATATTGAGGTGAACAGAGATATACAAACACACGTGAAATATATAATCATCAAAGACCTACAGAAATACCAAGAGAAGACTACTCAACATTGTGTCATAACCTACATGGGAAAAGATTCCAAAGAAGAATAGATATATGTATATGTGTGAAGGAACCACATCTTGCACACCTAGAACAAACAAACCATTGTAATCGAATTTGCTGTGATAAAGAATACATATTTTGTTAAAGATACAAACAAGAAGTAATGACACATAAACTTAAAGGGCTTTTTCCTGGCACATTCCATTGTAATTGACAACCTAGAACACGACTTCCATTAAGGCTCTGTTGCCCTAGTGACCAGATTTGGTAAAGGAGAAATGCTGCCCCCTTGTGGCCGTTTCCTGCAAGAGCAGCTTTAAACCCACAGCTAATGGTCATTTAAAATTCACAAGGACTCAGGGATGTAAAGGATACCTGCCGTCAAACATTGTGCTCAGGTTAGGGAATGGACAAAAAAATTCAAAACAGGCAAATGTTTCAAGAAGATAGTATGAAGAGGTAAGTATTCCTCACTCTCTTTAAACAAAAAAAAACAGGAAAATGGATAAAAGCTCAACCTCAGGAATTATTAGACTCATGCAATCTAATCAACCAAAAGGTGTCAACTCACACCTGTCGACTGACCGTCAGCAAAAAGTCTACCAACAATAAATGCTGATGGGGTTGTAGAGAACTGTGCACCCTCTAGGTGCTGGTGAGATGTAAAGTGGTTCACAGCCAATAATGAGTACAGAAAGGAACTGCGTTTAAAAGTAAAAACTGAGGTACCAGTCAATCCAGCAGGCACACCACTGGGCCTCTCACCTGAGAAGACCAGAATCGGAAAGACACAGGCCGCAAATGCTGCACTGCAGCCTTATTCAAAATAGCCAAGATGGAAAGCAACCAAAATGTCCATCAACAGGTGAATGGATAAAGAAGAAGGAGTCCATGTACACAATGGAATATTAGCCATGGAAAACAATGAAACACTGCTCTTTGAGGCACCAGAGATGAGCCTGGAGATAATCACAAAACATGAGGTAAGTCGGAAAGCAAAAGACCTATATCCTATGATATCCCTTAGAGGCGTTATCTAATAACTGACACAAATGAACATATTTCCACAGAGAAAGACACTCACAGACTTAGAAAACCAACTATGCTCATCTAAAAGCAAAGGTGGGGGAAATGGATAAATGAGATTAGTGTTACTGTACATATCCAAATACATATTATATACCTATTTCAAAAAGACCGACCATATAGCAAGGGAGGTCTACAGAACACTCTGTAATATTTTACATGGGAAGAGGATCTGTAGAGTAGACATATATAATGTACAAATGCACCAGATTGTGTACCCCTAGGACAAACAATATTCTAGTCTTTACCCTGATTAAAAAAATTTACAAAAACAAGAAGTAATGAGACCTAAACTTATGGGGGTTTCTCCTGGCACATTCCATTCTAATTTACAACCTAGGAACACGACTTCCAGAAAGGCTCTGCTGCCCTAGTACCCAGATTTGGGAATGGAGAAATGCTGCCTCCTTGTGGCCATTTCCCACAACAGCAGCTTTAAACCCACTGCTAAAGGTCACTAAATATTCACCAACTTGCAATTCTGTAAATGACACCTGCCCTCCAAATAAATCCTGGGATCAACAATGGAGCAAAAATTTCAAAAGAGGGCAACTTTCCGAGAAGACAATTTCAAGAGCTATATTGTACTCACAGCTTTTTCTTTAAAGAGAAAAGAAAAAGTTGTGGGAAAATGATGTATTTTAGGAATTTTTAAAGACATGCAAACCCAAGTTACAAAAACCTATCAATCAGCTCACAGCAGTCAGAATGGCCATCAGCAAAAATGTTTCAAAAAATAAATGCTGAAGGGACTGTGGAGGAATGCGTACACTCGACTCTAAGGGGGACGTGGTAAGAGCCACTAATGAAAACACAATGGAAGTGCCTTGAGAAGGTAAACATTGAGCTCCCCGTCAATCAGTCATACCCACTGCTGGGCCTATCTCCTGAGAAAATGAGAATCAAAACGTCACAGGCTGGCAATCCTGCACTCCAGCCATATTTACCATAGCCAACATTTGGAAGCAATGAAAATGTCCATCAACAGAGGAATGCACCAAGAAAAACTGTTCCAGGTACACAATGTAATATTGCTCCAATAATAAATATAAGTTAAATTTAAAAGACAAACATAAGTAAGGAGACATCAGCATTTGTGGGTTTATTCAGGCACATTCCACTCTAATTTATAACCGAGGAACACCACTGGCCGGGAGGTCTGTTTCCCTAGTACCAGCGTGGGGAACGTAGAAAGACTGCCACCCTCTGGCCGTTACCTGCAAACGCAGGTTGAAGCCTGTGCTAATGGTCACCGCAAAATGTCTTGAGGGAGGTAATGGCCAAAAAGTTTAAAAATATGACACATACTTTAAGAAAACACTTTGAAGAACTAAGCTGTACTCACAGCCTGAAAAATGAAAAGGACCTGCCTTAAAGCTCAGTTTTAATGGATCATGAGACACAT
This sequence comes from Balaenoptera physalus, assembly GCF_965194825.1. Lineage (NCBI taxonomy): Eukaryota > Metazoa > Chordata > Mammalia > Artiodactyla > Balaenopteridae > Balaenoptera > Balaenoptera physalus. The sequence continues at coordinate 53,505 of NW_028124824.1, read as the reverse complement.
GCCAATTCAACCACAAAGACGTATCAGCTCACACCAGTCAGAATAACCATCAGTAAAAAACTACAAAGAATAAATGCTGAAGGTGCTGTGGAGAAATGCAAACCCTCAACTTTAAGTGGGATGTAACCTGGAAAGAGCCACTCATGAGAGCAGAGCGGAGGTGCCTTTAAAAGGTAAACATTGAGCTACCGTATGATCCAGAGGCTTATTCCTGGACCTATAACCTAAGAAGACAGAATTGGAAAGAAAGAGGCAGGCAAATCTGCATTGCACAGTATTACAATAGCCAAGATATGGAAGTCACCAAAAAGTCCACCGACAGATGGGTGGACAAAGAAGAACTGCTACATATACAGACAGATGGATTATGAGCTAGCGATAAAATGAAACAATGCCATTTGCAGCACCATAGATGAGTCTAGAAGTAATCACGCAACTTTTAGTAAGTGACAAAGCAAAAGACACATATCTTACCATATCAGTTACAGGTGTTACCTACGAATTGATACCAACGAAGCTATATCCACGGAGAAAGGCAATCACAGATTCAGTACATAAACGTATGGTTCACCAAATGGAAAGGTGTGAGGATTGGACACATTACTATATTGGGGTTAACAGACATATAAAAACACATGTGAAATATATAATCACCAGAGACGTACGCAATACCAAGAGAAGGCTACTCAACATTGTGTCATAACCTACATGGGAAAAGGATCCGAAGAAGAATAGATATATGTATATGTATGAAAGAACCACATCTTGCACACCTAGGACAAACAAAACGTTGTAATCAAATTTGCTGTGATTAGAAACTAAAAATTAAATTAAAAATACGAGCAAGAAGTAATGAGACATAACTTTAAAAGGCTTTTTCCTGGCACATTCCATTGTAATTTACAACCTAGAGCACGACTTCCATTAAGGCTCTGTTGCCCTAGTGACCAGATTTGGTAAAGGAGAAATGCTGCCGCCTTGTGGCCGTTTCCCGCAAGAGCGGCTTTGAACCCACAGCTAATGGTCACTTAACATTCACAAGGACTCAGGGCTGTAAAGACACCTGCCCTCAAAATTGTGCTGAGGTGGGGAATGGATTAAAAAATTCAAAACAGGCAAATTTTTCAAGGAGATAGTATGAAGAGGTAAATTTTACTCACCGTCTTTTTAAAAAAAGGAAAATGGATAAAAGCTCCACCTCAGGAAGTATTAGACTCATGCAATCTAATCTACAAAAGGTTTCAACTCACACCACTCGACTGACCATCAGCAAAACGTCTACAAACAATAAATGCTGAAGGGGTTTTAGAGAACTGTGTACCCTCTAGCTGCTGGTGAGATGTAAAATGGTTAACAGCCAATCATGAGAACAGAAAGGAGCTGCGTTTGAAAGTAAAAATTGAGGTACCATTCAATCCAGCAGGTGCACCAGTGGGCCTCTCACCTGAGAAGCCCAGAATCGAGAAGACCCGGGCTGCAAAAGCTGCACTGCAGCCTTATTCACAATAGACAAGACAGTGAAGCAACCAAAATGTCCATCCACAGGTGAATGGATAAAGAAGAAGTGGTCCATGTACACAATGGAATATTAGCCGTGGAAAACAGTGAAACACTGCTCTTTGAGGCACCACGAATGAGGCTGGAGATAATCACAAAACATAAGGTAAGTCGGAAAGCAAGAGACCTATAGTCTATGATATCACTTATAGGCGTTATCTAATAACTGACAGAAATGAACATATTTCCACAGAGAAAGGCACTCACAGACTTAGAAACAAAACTATGCTTATCTAAAAGGAAAGGTGGGGGGATTGGATAAATGAAGATTAGTGTTACCATATGTATACAAATACATATTATATACATATATCCAAAAGACCCACCATATAGCAAGGGAGGTCTACGGAACACTCTGTAATAATTTACATGCGAAGAGGATCTCGACATATACAGATATATATATAGTGTGTAGATGAACCAGAGTGTGTACACCTTGGACAAACAACATTCTAAACATTACCCCAATTTAAAAAATTAAAACAACGAACTAGAAGTAATGAGACATAAACTTATGGGGGGTTTTCCTGGCACATTCCATTCAAATTTACAAGCTAGGAAAACCACTTCCAGAACGGCTCTGCTGCCCTAGTAACCAGATTTGGTAATGGAGAAATGCTCCCGCCTTGTGGCCGTTTCGTACAACGGCAGCTTAAACCCAGTGCTAATGGTTACTAAATATTGACACACATTGCAGGCCTGTAAATGACACCTTCCTTCAAAAAAGTACCCTGGGGACCAAAATCCACCAGAATATTAAAAAGAGGGCAATCTTTCAACAAGATAATTTCAAGAGGTATATTGTACTCACACTTTGTTTTTATACCAGAATAGAAAAACGCCTGGAAAAATGATAAATTTTAGGAATGTTTAAAGACATGCAAACCCAATTTACAAAAACCTATCAGCTCACACCAGGCAGAATGTCCATCAGCAAAAATGCTGCAAACAATAAATGCTGAAGGGATTGTGGAGAAATGTGTACCCTCAGCTGTAAGGGGGACGTGGGAAGAGCCACTAATGAAAGCACAATGGAGGTGTTTTGAAAAGGGAAACATTGAGCTACCAGTGAATCAAGCATACCATCTGCTGGGCCTATCACCTGAGAAAATGAGAATCAAAAAGTCACAGGCTGGCAAACCTGTACGCCAGCAATATTTACCATAGTCAACACTTGGAAGCAACAAAAATGTCCATCAGCAGAGGAATGCACCAAGAAGAAGTGGTCCTTGTATACAATGGAATATTACTCCAGTAAAAAATTTCAATTAAATTTAAAAAACAAACAAATGTAAGGAGACATCAGCATTTGTGGGTTTCTCCGAGCACATTCCACTCTAATTTATAACCGAAGAACACCACTGGCGGGTAGGTCTGTTTCCCAAGTACCAGCGTGGGGAACGTAGAAAGGCTGCCACCCTCTGGCCGTTACCTGCAAAAGCAGCTTTAAAGCCTGGGCTAATGGTCACTTCATATGAACAAGTACTGCAGGGCTGTAAATGAAACCTGCCCTCAAAATGTCTTGAGGAAGGCAATGGTTAAAATATTTCAAAATGGGACACATACTTTAAGAAAACACTTTGAAGAACTAAGCCGTAATCACAGCTGGAAAAATAAAAAGGACATGCCTTAAAGCTCAATTTCAACGGATTATGAGACACATGCAAATTCAACCACAAAGAGGTATCAGCTCACACCAGTCAGAATAACCATCAGCAAAAATCTACAAAGAATAAATGCTAAAGGTGCTGTGGCGAAATGCTTACCCTCAACTTTAAGTGGGACATAACCTGGAAAGAGCCACTAAAGAGAACAGAATGGAGGTGCCTTTAAAAGATTAACGCTGAGCTACCATATGATCCAGTAGACCTATACCTGGCCCTATAACCTAAGAAGACAGAATTGGAAAGACACAGGCAGGCAAATCCGCATTGCATAGTATTACAATAGCCAAGATACGGAAGTAACCAAAAAGTCCACCGACAGATGGGTGGACAAAGAAGAACTGCTCCATGTACAGATGGAATATGAGCTAGCGAAAGAATGAAACAATGCCGTTTGCAGCACCATAGATGACTCTAGAAGTAATCACGCAACTTGGAGAAAGTGAGAAAGCGAAAGACACATCTCCTATCATATCACATATAGGTGTTACCTAAAAATTGATACAAACGAAGATATTTCCACAGAGAAAGGCAATCACAGATTCACTACAAAAACTTATGGTTCACCAAATGGAAAGGTGTGAGGATTGGATACATCACCATATTGAGGTGAACAGAGATATACAAACACACGTGAAATATATAATCATCAAAGACCTACAGAAATACCAAGAGAAGACTACTCAACATTGTGTCATAACCTACATGGGAAAAGATTCCAAAGAAGAATAGATATATGTATATGTGTGAAGGAACCACATCTTGCACACCTAGAACAAACAAACCATTGTAATCGAATTTGCTGTGATAAAGAATACATATTTTGTTAAAGATACAAACAAGAAGTAATGACACATAAACTTAAAGGGCTTTTTCCTGGCACATTCCATTGTAATTGACAACCTAGAACACGACTTCCATTAAGGCTCTGTTGCCCTAGTGACCAGATTTGGTAAAGGAGAAATGCTGCCCCCTTGTGGCCGTTTCCTGCAAGAGCAGCTTTAAACCCACAGCTAATGGTCATTTAAAATTCACAAGGACTCAGGGATGTAAAGGATACCTGCCGTCAAACATTGTGCTCAGGTTAGAGAATGGACAAAAAAATTCAAAACAGGCAAATGTTTCAAGAAGATAGTATGAAGAGGTAAGTATTCCTCACTCTCTTTAAACAAAAAAAAACAGGAAAATGGATAAAAGCTCAACCTCAGGAATTATTAGACTCATGCAATCTAATCAACCAAAAGGTGTCAACTCACACCTGTCGACTGACCGTCAGCAAAAAGTCTACCAACAATAAATGCTGATGGGGTTGTAGAGAACTGTGCACCCTCTAGGTGCTGGTGAGATGTAAAGTGGTTCACAGCCAATAATGAGTACAGAAAGGAACTGCGTTTAAAAGTAAAAACTGAGGTACCAGTCAATCCAGCAGGCACACCACTGGGCCTCTCACCTGAGAAGACCAGAATCGGAAAGACACAGGCCGCAAATGCTGCACTGCAGCCTTATTCAAAATAGCCAAGATGGAAAGCAACCAAAATGTCCATCAACAGGTGAATGGATAAAGAAGAAGGAGTCCATGTACACAATGGAATATTAGCCATGGAAAACAATGAAACACTGCTCTTTGAGGCACCAGAGATGAGCCTGGAGATAATCACAAAACATGAGGTAAGTCGGAAAGCAAAAGACCTATATCCTATGATATCCCTTAGAGGCGTTATCTAATAACTGACACAAATGAACATATTTCCACAGAGAAAGACACTCACAGACTTAGAAAACCAACTATGCTCATCTAAAAGCAAAGGTGGGGGAAATGGATAAATGAGATTAGTGTTACTGTACATATCCAAATACATATTATATACCTATTTCAAAAAGACCGACCATATAGCAAGGGAGGTCTACAGAACACTCTGTAATATTTTACATGGGAAGAGGATCTGTAGAGTAGACATATATAATGTACAAATGCACCAGATTGTGTACCCCTAGGACAAACAATATTCTAGTCTTTACCCTGATTAAAAAAATTTACAAAAACAAGAAGTAATGAGACCTAAACTTATGGGGGTTTCTCCTGGCACATTCCATTCTAATTTACAACCTAGGAACACGACTTCCAGAAAGGCTCTGCTGCCCTAGTACCCAGATTTGGGAATGGAGAAATGCTGCCTCCTTGTGGCCATTTCCCACAACAGCAGCTTTAAACCCACTGCTAAAGGTCACTAAATATTCACCAACTTGCAATTCTGTAAATGACACCTGCCCTCCAAATAAATCCTGGGATCAACAATGGAGCAAAAATTTCAAAAGAGGGCAAGTTTCCGAGAAGACAATTTCAAGAGCTATATTGTACTCACAGCTTTTTCTTTAAAGAGAAAAGAAAAAGTTGTGGGAAAATGATGTATTTTAGGAATTTTTAAAGACATGCAAACCCAAGTTACAAAAACCTATCAATCAGCTCACAGCAGTCAGAATGGCCATCAGCAAAAATGTTTCAAAAAATAAATGCTGAAGGGACTGTGGAGGAATGCGTACACTCGACTCTAAGGGGGACGTGGTAAGAGCCACTAATGAAAACACAATGGAAGTGCCTTGAGAAGGTAAACATTGAGCTCCCCGTCAATCAGTCATACCCACTGCTGGGCCTATCTCCTGAGAAAATGAGAATCAAAACGTCACAGGCTGGCAATCCTGCACTCCAGCCATATTTACCATAGCCAACATTTGGAAGCAATGAAAATGTCCATCAACAGAGGAATGCACCAAGAAAAACTGTTCCAGGTACACAATGTAATATTGCTCCAATAATAAATATAAGTTAAATTTAAAAGACAAACATAAGTAAGGAGACATCAGCATTTGTGGGTTTATTCAGGCACATTCCACTCTAATTTATAACCGAGGAACACCACTGGCCGGGAGGTCTGTTTCCCTAGTACCAGCGTGGGGAACGTAGAAAGACTGCCACCCTCTGGCCGTTACCTGCAAACGCAGGTTGAAGCCTGTGCTAATGGTCACCGCAAAATGTCTTGAGGGAGGTAATGGCCAAAAAGTTTAAAAATATGACACATACTTTAAGAAAACACTTTGAAGAACTAAGCTGTACTCACAGCCTGAAAAATGAAAAGGACCTGCCTTAAAGCTCAGTTTTAATGGATCATGAGACACATGCCAATTCAACCACAAAGACGTATCAGCTCACACCAGTCAGAATAACCATCAGTAAAAAACTACAAAGAATAAATGCTGAAGGTGCTGTGGAGAAATGCAAACCCTCAACTTTAAGTGGGATGTAACCTGGAAAGAGCCACTCATGAGAGCAGAGCGGAGGTGCCTTTAAAAGGTAAACATTGAGCTACCGTATGATCCAGAGGCTTATTCCTGGACCTATAACCTAAGAAGACAGAATTGGAAAGAAAGAGGCAGGCAAATCTGCATTGCACAGTATTACAATAGCCAAGATATGGAAGTCACCAAAAAGTCCACCGACAGATGGGTGGACAAAGAAGAACTGCTACATATACAGACAGATGGATTATGAGCTAGCGATAAAATGAAACAATGCCATTTGCAGCACCATAGATGAGTCTAGAAGTAATCACGCAACTTTTAGTAAGTGACAAAGCAAAAGACACATATCTTACCATATCAGTTACAGGTGTTACCTACGAATTGATACCAACGAAGCTATATCCACGGAGAAAGGCAATCACAGATTCAGTACATAAACGTATGGTTCACCAAATGGAAAGGTGTGAGGATTGGACACATTACTATATTGGGGTTAACAGACATATAAAAACACATGTGAAATATATAATCACCAGAGACGTACGCAATACCAAGAGAAGGCTACTCAACATTGTGTCATAACCTACATGGGAAAAGGATCCGAAGAAGAATAGATATATGTATATGTATGAAAGAACCACATCTTGCACACCTAGGACAAACAAAACGTTGTAATCAAATTTGCTGTGATTAGAAACTAAAAATTAAATTAAAAATACGAGCAAGAAGTAATGAGACATAACTTTAAAAGGCTTTTTCCTGGCACATTCCATTGTAATTTACAACCTAGAGCACGACTTCCATTAAGGCTCTGTTGCCCTAGTGACCAGATTTGGTAAAGGAGAAATGCTGCCGCCTTGTGGCCGTTTCCCGCAAGAGCGGCTTTGAACCCACAGCTAATGGTCACTTAACATTCACAAGGACTCAGGGCTGTAAAGACACCTGCCCTCAAAATTGTGCTGAGGTGGGGAATGGATTAAAAAATTCAAAACAGGCAAATTTTTCAAGGAGATAGTATGAAGAGGTAAATTTTACTCACCGTCTTTTTAAAAAAAGGAAAATGGATAAAAGCTCCACCTCAGGAAGTATTAGACTCATGCAATCTAATCTACAAAAGGTTTCAACTCACACCACTCGACTGACCATCAGCAAAACGTCTACAAACAATAAATGCTGAAGGGGTTTTAGAGAACTGTGTACCCTCTAGCTGCTGGTGAGATGTAAAATGGTTAACAGCCAATCATGAGAACAGAAAGGAGCTGCGTTTGAAAGTAAAAATTGAGGTACCATTCAATCCAGCAGGTGCACCAGTGGGCCTCTCACCTGAGAAGCCCAGAATCGAGAAGACCCGGGCTGCAAAAGCTGCACTGCAGCCTTATTCACAATAGACAAGACAGTGAAGCAACCAAAATGTCCATCCACAGGTGAATGGATAAAGAAGAAGTGGTCCATGTACACAATGGAATATTAGCCGTGGAAAACAGTGAAACACTGCTCTTTGAGGCACCACGAATGAGGCTGGAGATAATCACAAAACATAAGGTAAGTCGGAAAGCAAGAGACCTATAGTCTATGATATCACTTATAGGCGTTATCTAATAACTGACAGAAATGAACATATTTCCACAGAGAAAGGCACTCACAGACTTAGAAACAAAACTATGCTTATCTAAAAGGAAAGGTGGGGGGATTGGATAAATGAAGATTAGTGTTACCATATGTATACAAATACATATTATATACATATATCCAAAAGACCCACCATATAGCAAGGGAGGTCTACGGAACACTCTGTAATAATTTACATGCGAAGAGGATCTCGACATATACAGATATATATATAGTGTGTAGATGAACCAGAGTGTGTACACCTTGGACAAACAACATTCTAAACATTACCCCAATTTAAAAAATTAAAACAACGAACTAGAAGTAATGAGACATAAACTTATGGGGGGTTTTCCTGGCACATTCCATTCAAATTTACAAGCTAGGAAAACCACTTCCAGAACGGCTCTGCTGCCCTAGTAACCAGATTTGGTAATGGAGAAATGCTCCCGCCTTGTGGCCGTTTCGTACAACGGCAGCTTAAACCCAGTGCTAATGGTTACTAAATATTGACACACATTGCAGGCCTGTAAATGACACCTTCCTTCAAAAAAGTACCCTGGGGACCAAAATCCACCAGAATATTAAAAAGAGGGCAATCTTTCAACAAGATAATTTCAAGAGGTATATTGTACTCACACTTTGTTTTTATACCAGAATAGAAAAACGCCTGGAAAAATGATAAATTTTAGGAATGTTTAAAGACATGCAAACCCAATTTACAAAAACCTATCAGCTCACACCAGGCAGAATGTCCATCAGCAAAAATGCTGCAAACAATAAATGCTGAAGGGATTGTGGAGAAATGTGTACCCTCAGCTGTAAGGGGGACGTGGGAAGAGCCACTAATGAAAGCACAATGGAGGTGTTTTGAAAAGGGAAACATTGAGCTACCAGTGAATCAAGCATACCATCTGCTGGGCCTATCACCTGAGAAAATGAGAATCAAAAAGTCACAGGCTGGCAAACCTGTACGCCAGCAATATTTACCATAGTCAACACTTGGAAGCAACAAAAATGTCCATCAGCAGAGGAATGCACCAAGAAGAAGTGGTCCTTGTATACAATGGAATATTACTCCAGTAAAAAATTTCAATTAAATTTAAAAAACAAACAAATGTAAGGAGACATCAGCATTTGTGGGTTTCTCCGAGCACATTCCACTCTAATTTATAACCGAAGAACACCACTGGCGGGTAGGTCTGTTTCCCAAGTACCAGCGTGGGGAACGTAGAAAGGCTGCCACCCTCTGGCCGTTACCTGCAAAAGCAGCTTTAAAGCCTGGGCTAATGGTCACTTCATATGAACAAGTACTGCAGGGCTGTAAATGAAACCTGCCCTCAAAATGTCTTGAGGAAGGCAATGGTTAAAATATTTCAAAATGGGACACATACTTTAAGAAAACACTTTGAAGAACTAAGCCGTAATCACAGCTGGAAAAATAAAAAGGACATGCCTTAAAGCTCAATTTCAACGGATTATGAGACACATGCAAATTCAACCACAAAGAGGTATCAGCTCACACCAGTCAGAATAACCATCAGCAAAAATCTACAAAGAATAAATGCTAAAGGTGCTGTGGCGAAATGCTTACCCTCAACTTTAAGTGGGACATAACCTGGAAAGAGCCACTAAAGAGAACAGAATGGAGGTGCCTTTAAAAGATTAACGCTGAGCTACCATATGATCCAGTAGACCTATACCTGGCCCTATAACCTAAGAAGACAGAATTGGAAAGACACAGGCAGGCAAATCCGCATTGCATAGTATTACAATAGCCAAGATACGGAAGTAACCAAAAAGTCCACCGACAGATGGGTGGACAAAGAAGAACTGCTCCATGTACAGATGGAATATGAGCTAGCGAAAGAATGAAACAATGCCGTTTGCAGCACCATAGATGACTCTAGAAGTAATCACGCAACTTGGAGAAAGTGAGAAAGCGAAAGACACATCTCCTATCATATCACATATAGGTGTTACCTAAAAATTGATACAAACGAAGATATTTCCACAGAGAAAGGCAATCACAGATTCACTACAAAAACTTATGGTTCACCAAATGGAAAGGTGTGAGGATTGGATACATCACCATATTGAGGTGAACAGAGATATACAAACACACGTGAAATATATAATCATCAAAGACCTACAGAAATACCAAGAGAAGACTACTCAACATTGTGTCATAACCTACATGGGAAAAGATTCCAAAGAAGAATAGATATATGTATATGTGTGAAGGAACCACATCTTGCACACCTAGAACAAACAAACCATTGTAATCGAATTTGCTGTGATAAAGAATACATATTTTGTTAAAGATACAAACAAGAAGTAATGACACATAAACTTAAAGGGCTTTTTCCTGGCACATTCCATTGTAATTGACAACCTAGAACACGACTTCCATTAAGGCTCTGTTGCCCTAGTGACCAGATTTGGTAAAGGAGAAATGCTGCCCCCTTGTGGCCGTTTCCTGCAAGAGCAGCTTTAAACCCACAGCTAATGGTCATTTAAAATTCACAAGGACTCAGGGATGTAAAGGATACCTGCCGTCAAACATTGTGCTCAGGTTAGGGAATGGACAAAAAAATTCAAAACAGGCAAATGTTTCAAGAAGATAGTATGAAGAGGTAAGTATTCCTCACTCTCTTTAAACAAAAAAAAACAGGAAAATGGATAAAAGCTCAACCTCAGGAATTATTAGACTCATGCAATCTAATCAACCAAAAGGTGTCAACTCACACCTGTCGACTGACCGTCAGCAAAAAGTCTACCAACAATAAATGCTGATGGGGTTGTAGAGAACTGTGCACCCTCTAGGTGCTGGTGAGATGTAAAGTGGTTCACAGCCAATAATGAGTACAGAAAGGAACTGCGTTTAAAAGTAAAAACTGAGGTACCAGTCAATCCAGCAGGCACACCACTGGGCCTCTCACCTGAGAAGACCAGAATCGGAAAGACACAGGCCGCAAATGCTGCACTGCAGCCTTATTCAAAATAGCCAAGATGGAAAGCAACCAAAATGTCCATCAACAGGTGAATGGATAAAGAAGAAGGAGTCCATGTACACAATGGAATATTAGCCATGGAAAACAATGAAACACTGCTCTTTGAGGCACCAGAGATGAGCCTGGAGATAATCACAAAACATGAGGTAAGTCGGAAAGCAAAAGACCTATATCCTATGATATCCCTTAGAGGCGTTATCTAATAACTGACACAAATGAACATATTTCCACAGAGAAAGACACTCACAGACTTAGAAAACCAACTATGCTCATCTAAAAGCAAAGGTGGGGGAAATGGATAAATGAGATTAGTGTTACTGTACATATCCAAATACATATTATATACCTATTTCAAAAAGACCGACCATATAGCAAGGGAGGTCTACAGAACACTCTGTAATATTTTACATGGGAAGAGGATCTGTAGAGTAGACATATATAATGTACAAATGCACCAGATTGTGTACCCCTAGGACAAACAATATTCTAGTCTTTACCCTGATTAAAAAAATTTACAAAAACAAGAAGTAATGAGACCTAAACTTATGGGGGTTTCTCCTGGCACATTCCATTCTAATTTACAACCTAGGAACACGACTTCCAGAAAGGCTCTGCTGCCCTAGTACCCAGATTTGGGAATGGAGAAATGCTGCCTCCTTGTGGCCATTTCCCACAACAGCAGCTTTAAACCCACTGCTAAAGGTCACTAAATATTCACCAACTTGCAATTCTGTAAATGACACCTGCCCTCCAAATAAATCCTGGGATCAACAATGGAGCAAAAATTTCAAAAGAGGGCAACTTTCCGAGAAGACAATTTCAAGAGCTATATTGTACTCACAGCTTTTTCTTTAAAGAGAAAAGAAAAAGTTGTGGGAAAATGATGTATTTTAGGAATTTTTAAAGACATGCAAACCCAAGTTACAAAAACCTATCAATCAGCTCACAGCAGTCAGAATGGCCATCAGCAAAAATGTTTCAAAAAATAAATGCTGAAGGGACTGTGGAGGAATGCGTACACTCGACTCTAAGGGGGACGTGGTAAGAGCCACTAATGAAAACACAATGGAAGTGCCTTGAGAAGGTAAACATTGAGCTCCCCGTCAATCAGTCATACCCACTGCTGGGCCTATCTCCTGAGAAAATGAGAATCAAAACGTCACAGGCTGGCAATCCTGCACTCCAGCCATATTTACCATAGCCAACATTTGGAAGCAATGAAAATGTCCATCAACAGAGGAATGCACCAAGAAAAACTGTTCCAGGTACACAATGTAATATTGCTCCAATAATAAATATAAGTTAAATTTAAAAGACAAACATAAGTAAGGAGACATCAGCATTTGTGGGTTTATTCAGGCACATTCCACTCTAATTTATAACCGAGGAACACCACTGGCCGGGAGGTCTGTTTCCCTAGTACCAGCGTGGGGAACGTAGAAAGACTGCCACCCTCTGGCCGTTACCTGCAAACGCAGGTTGAAGCCTGTGCTAATGGTCACCGCAAAATGTCTTGAGGGAGGTAATGGCCAAAAAGTTTAAAAATATGACACATACTTTAAGAAAACACTTTGAAGAACTAAGCTGTACTCACAGCCTGAAAAATGAAAAGGACCTGCCTTAAAGCTCAGTTTTAATGGATCATGAGACACATGCCAATTCAACCACAAAGACGTATCAGCTCACACCAGTCAGAATAACCATCAGTAAAAAACTACAAAGAATAAATGCTGAAGGTGCTGTGGAGAAATGCAAACCCTCAACTTTAAGTGGGATGTAACCTGGAAAGAGCCACTCATGAGAGCAGAGCGGAGGTGCCTTTAAAAGGTAAACATTGAGCTACCGTATGATCCAGAGGCTTATTCCTGGACCTATAACCTAAGAAGACAGAATTGGAAAGAAAGAGGCAGGCAAATCTGCATTGCACAGTATTACAATAGCCAAGATATGGAAGTCACCAAAAAGTCCACCGACAGATGGGTGGACAAAGAAGAACTGCTACATATACAGACAGATGGATTATGAGCTAGCGATAAAATGAAACAATGCCATTTGCAGCACCATAGATGAGTCTAGAAGTAATCACGCAACTTTTAGTAAGTGACAAAGCAAAAGACACATATCTTACCATATCAGTTACAGGTGTTACCTACGAATTGATACCAACGAAGCTATATCCACGGAGAAAGGCAATCACAGATTCAGTACATAAACGTATGGTTCACCAAATGGAAAGGTGTGAGGATTGGACACATTACTATATTGGGGTTAACAGACATATAAAAACACATGTGAAATATATAATCACCAGAGACGTACGCAATACCAAGAGAAGGCTACTCAACATTGTGTCATAACCTACATGGGAAAAGGATCCGAAGAAGAATAGATATATGTATATGTATGAAAGAACCACATCTTGCACACCTAGGACAAACAAAACGTTGTAATCAAATTTGCTGTGATTAGAAACTAAAAATTAAATTAAAAATACGAGCAAGAAGTAATGAGACATAACTTTAAAAGGCTTTTTCCTGGCACATTCCATTGTAATTTACAACCTAGAGCACGACTTCCATTAAGGCTCTGTTGCCCTAGTGACCAGATTTGGTAAAGGAGAAATGCTGCCGCCTTGTGGCCGTTTCCCGCAAGAGCGGCTTTGAACCCACAGCTAATGGTCACTTAACATTCACAAGGACTCAGGGCTGTAAAGACACCTGCCCTCAAAATTGTGCTGAGGTGGGGAATGGATTAAAAAATTCAAAACAGGCAAATTTTTCAAGGAGATAGTATGAAGAGGTAAATTTTACTCACCGTCTTTTTAAAAAAAGGAAAATGGATAAAAGCTCCACCTCAGGAAGTATTAGACTCATGCAATCTAATCTACAAAAGGTTTCAACTCACACCACTCGACTGACCATCAGCAAAACGTCTACAAACAATAAATGCTGAAGGGGTTTTAGAGAACTGTGTACCCTCTAGCTGCTGGTGAGATGTAAAATGGTTAACAGCCAATCATGAGAACAGAAAGGAGCTGCGTTTGAAAGTAAAAATTGAGGTACCATTCAATCCAGCAGGTGCACCAGTGGGCCTCTCACCTGAGAAGCCCAGAATCGAGAAGACCCGGGCTGCAAAAGCTGCACTGCAGCCTTATTCACAATAGACAAGACAGTGAAGCAACCAAAATGTCCATCCACAGGTGAATGGATAAAGAAGAAGTGGTCCATGTACACAATGGAATATTAGCCGTGGAAAACAGTGAAACACTGCTCTTTGAGGCACCACGAATGAGGCTGGAGATAATCACAAAACATAAGGTAAGTCGGAAAGCAAGAGACCTATAGTCTATGATATCACTTATAGGCGTTATCTAATAACTGACAGAAATGAACATATTTCCACAGAGAAAGGCACTCACAGACTTAGAAACAAAACTATGCTTATCTAAAAGGAAAGGTGGGGGGATTGGATAAATGAAGATTAGTGTTACCATATGTATACAAATACATATTATATACATATATCCAAAAGACCCACCATATAGCAAGGGAGGTCTACGGAACACTCTGTAATAATTTACATGCGAAGAGGATCTCGACATATACAGATATATATATAGTGTGTAGATGAACCAGAGTGTGTACACCTTGGACAAACAACATTCTAAACATTACCCCAATTTAAAAAATTAAAACAACGAACTAGAAGTAATGAGACATAAACTTATGGGGGGTTTTCCTGGCACATTCCATTCAAATTTACAAGCTAGGAAAACCACTTCCAGAACGGCTCTGCTGCCCTAGTAACCAGATTTGGTAATGGAGAAATGCTCCCGCCTTGTGGCCGTTTCGTACAACGGCAGCTTAAACCCAGTGCTAATGGTTACTAAATATTGACACACATTGCAGGCCTGTAAATGACACCTTCCTTCAAAAAAGTACCCTGGGGACCAAAATCCACCAGAATATTAAAAAGAGGGCAATCTTTCAACAAGATAATTTCAAGAGGTATATTGTACTCACACTTTGTTTTTATACCAGAATAGAAAAACGCCTGGAAAAATGATAAATTTTAGGAATGTTTAAAGACATGCAAACCCAATTTACAAAAACCTATCAGCTCACACCAGGCAGAATGTCCATCAGCAAAAATGCTGCAAACAATAAATGCTGAAGGGATTGTGGAGAAATGTGTACCCTCAGCTGTAAGGGGGACGTGGGAAGAGCCACTAATGAAAGCACAATGGAGGTGTTTTGAAAAGGGAAACATTGAGCTACCAGTGAATCAAGCATACCATCTGCTGGGCCTATCACCTGAGAAAATGAGAATCAAAAAGTCACAGGCTGGCAAACCTGTACGCCAGCAATATTTACCATAGTCAACACTTGGAAGCAACAAAAATGTCCATCAGCAGAGGAATGCACCAAGAAGAAGTGGTCCTTGTATACAATGGAATATTACTCCAGTAAAAAATTTCAATTAAATTTAAAAAACAAACAAATGTAAGGAGACATCAGCATTTGTGGGTTTCTCCGAGCACATTCCACTCTAATTTATAACCGAAGAACACCACTGGCGGGTAGGTCTGTTTCCCAAGTACCAGCGTGGGGAACGTAGAAAGGCTGCCACCCTCTGGCCGTTACCTGCAAAAGCAGCTTTAAAGCCTGGGCTAATGGTCACTTCATATGAACAAGTACTGCAGGGCTGTAAATGAAACCTGCCCTCAAAATGTCTTGAGGAAGGCAATGGTTAAAATATTTCAAAATGGGACACATACTTTAAGAAAACACTTTGAAGAACTAAGCCGTAATCACAGCTGGAAAAATAAAAAGGACATGCCTTAAAGCTCAATTTCAACGGATTATGAGACACATGCAAATTCAACCACAAAGAGGTATCAGCTCACACCAGTCAGAATAACCATCAGCAAAAATCTACAAAGAATAAATGCTAAAGGTGCTGTGGCGAAATGCTTACCCTCAACTTTAAGTGGGACATAACCTGGAAAGAGCCACTAAAGAGAACAGAATGGAGGTGCCTTTAAAAGATTAACGCTGAGCTACCATATGATCCAGTAGACCTATACCTGGCCCTATAACCTAAGAAGACAGAATTGGAAAGACACAGGCAGGCAAATCCGCATTGCATAGTATTACAATAGCCAAGATACGGAAGTAACCAAAAAGTCCACCGACAGATGGGTGGACAAAGAAGAACTGCTCCATGTACAGATGGAATATGAGCTAGCGAAAGAATGAAACAATGCCGTTTGCAGCACCATAGATGACTCTAGAAGTAATCACGCAACTTGGAGAAAGTGAGAAAGCGAAAGACACATCTCCTATCATATCACATATAGGTGTTACCTAAAAATTGATACAAACGAAGATATTTCCACAGAGAAAGGCAATCACAGATTCACTACAAAAACTTATGGTTCACCAAATGGAAAGGTGTGAGGATTGGATACATCACCATATTGAGGTGAACAGAGATATACAAACACACGTGAAATATATAATCATCAAAGACCTACAGAAATACCAAGAGAAGACTACTCAACATTGTGTCATAACCTACATGGGAAAAGATTCCAAAGAAGAATAGATATATGTATATGTGTGAAGGAACCACATCTTGCACACCTAGAACAAACAAACCATTGTAATCGAAATTGCTGTGATAAAGAATACATATTTTGTTAAAGATACAAACAAGAAGTAATGACACATAAACTTAAAGGGCTTTTTCCTGGCACATTCCATTGTAATTGACAACCTAGAACACGACTTCCATTAAGGCTCTGTTGCCCTAGTGACCAGATTTGGTAAAGGAGAAATGCTGCCCCCTTGTGGCCGTTTCCTGCAAGAGCAGCTTTAAACCCACAGCTAATGGTCATTTAAAATTCACAAGGACTCAGGGATGTAAAGGATACCTGCCGTCAAACATTGTGCTCAGGTTAGGGAATGGACAAAAAAATTCAAAACAGGCAAATGTTTCAAGAAGATAGTATGAAGAGGTAAGTATTCCTCACTCTCTTTAAACAAAAAAAAACAGGAAAATGGATAAAAGCTCAACCTCAGGAATTATTAGACTCATGCAATCTAATCAACCAAAAGGTGTCAACTCACACCTGTCGACTGACCGTCAGCAAAAAGTCTACCAACAATAAATGCTGATGGGGTTGTAGAGAACTGTGCACCCTCTAGGTGCTGGTGAGATGTAAAGTGGTTCACAGCCAATAATGAGTACAGAAAGGAACTGCGTTTAAAAGTAAAAACTGAGGTACCAGTCAATCCAGCAGGCACACCACTGGGCCTCTCACCTGAGAAGACCAGAATCGGAAAGACACAGGCCGCAAATGCTGCACTGCAGCCTTATTCAAAATAGCCAAGATGGAAAGCAACCAAAATGTCCATCAACAGGTGAATGGATAAAGAAGAAGGAGTCCATGTACACAATGGAATATTAGCCATGGAAAACAATGAAACACTGCTCTTTGAGGCACCAGAGATGAGCCTGGAGATAATCACAAAACATGAGGTAAGTCGGAAAGCAAAAGACCTATATCCTATGATATCCCTTAGAGGCGTTATCTAATAACTGACACAAATGAACATATTTCCACAGAGAAAGACACTCACAGACTTAGAAAACCAACTATGCTCATCTAAAAGCAAAGGTGGGGGAAATGGATAAATGAGATTAGTGTTACTGTACATATCCAAATACATATTATATACCTATTTCAAAAAGACCGACCATATAGCAAGGGAGGTCTACAGAACACTCTGTAATATTTTACATGGGAAGAGGATCTGTAGAGTAGACATATATAATGTACAAATGCACCAGATTGTGTACCCCTAGGACAAACAATATTCTAGTCTTTACCCTGATTAAAAAAATTTACAAAAACAAGAAGTAATGAGACCTAAACTTATGGGGGTTTCTCCTGGCACATTCCATTCTAATTTACAACCTAGGAACACGACTTCCAGAAAGGCTCTGCTGCCCTAGTACCCAGATTTGGGAATGGAGAAATGCTGCCTCCTTGTGGCCATTTCCCACAACAGCAGCTTTAAACCCACTGCTAAAGGTCACTAAATATTCACCAACTTGCAATTCTGTAAATGACACCTGCCCTCCAAATAAATCCTGGGATCAACAATGGAGCAAAAATTTCAAAAGAGGGCAACTTTCCGAGAAGACAATTTCAAGAGCTATATTGTACTCACAGCTTTTTCTTTAAAGAGAAAAGAAAAAGTTGTGGGAAAATGATGTATTTTAGGAATTTTTAAAGACATGCAAACCCAAGTTACAAAAACCTATCAATCAGCTCACAGCAGTCAGAATGGCCATCAGCAAAAATGTTTCAAAAAATAAATGCTGAAGGGACTGTGGAGGAATGCGTACACTCGACTCTAAGGGGGACGTGGTAAGAGCCACTAATGAAAACACAATGGAAGTGCCTTGAGAAGGTAAACATTGAGCTCCCCGTCAATCAGTCATACCCACTGCTGGGCCTATCTCCTGAGAAAATGAGAATCAAAACGTCACAGGCTGGCAATCCTGCACTCCAGCCATATTTACCATAGCCAACATTTGGAAGCAATGAAAATGTCCATCAACAGAGGAATGCACCAAGAAAAACTGTTCCAGGTACACAATGTAATATTGCTCCAATAATAAATATAAGTTAAATTTAAAAGACAAACATAAGTAAGGAGACATCAGCATTTGTGGGTTTATTCAGGCACATTCCACTCTAATTTATAACCGAGGAACACCACTGGCCGGGAGGTCTGTTTCCCTAGTACCAGCGTGGGGAACGTAGAAAGACTGCCACCCTCTGGCCGTTACCTGCAAACGCAGGTTGAAGCCTGTGCTAATGGTCACCGCAAAATGTCTTGAGGGAGGTAATGGCCAAAAAGTTTAAAAATATGACACATACTTTAAGAAAACACTTTGAAGAACTAAGCTGTACTCACAGCCTGAAAAATGAAAAGGACCTGCCTTAAAGCTCAGTTTTAATGGATCATGAGACACATGCCAATTCAACCACAAAGACGTATCAGCTCACACCAGTCAGAATAACCATCAGTAAAAAACTACAAAGAATAAATGCTGAAGGTGCTGTGGAGAAATGCAAACCCTCAACTTTAAGTGGGATGTAACCTGGAAAGAGCCACTCATGAGAGCAGAGCGGAGGTGCCTTTAAAAGGTAAACATTGAGCTACCGTATGATCCAGAGGCTTATTCCTGGACCTATAACCTAAGAAGACAGAATTGGAAAGAAAGAGGCAGGCAAATCTGCATTGCACAGTATTACAATAGCCAAGATATGGAAGTCACCAAAAAGTCCACCGACAGATGGGTGGACAAAGAAGAACTGCTACATATACAGACAGATGGATTATGAGCTAGCGATAAAATGAAACAATGCCATTTGCAGCACCATAGATGAGTCTAGAAGTAATCACGCAACTTTTAGTAAGTGACAAAGCAAAAGACACATATCTTACCATATCAGTTACAGGTGTTACCTACGAATTGATACCAACGAAGCTATATCCACGGAGAAAGGCAATCACAGATTCAGTACATAAACGTATGGTTCACCAAATGGAAAGGTGTGAGGATTGGACACATTACTATATTGGGGTTAACAGACATATAAAAACACATGTGAAATATATAATCACCAGAGACGTACGCAATACCAAGAGAAGGCTACTCAACATTGTGTCATAACCTACATGGGAAAAGGATCCGAAGAAGAATAGATATATGTATATGTATGAAAGAACCACATCTTGCACACCTAGGACAAACAAAACGTTGTAATCAAATTTGCTGTGATTAGAAACTAAAAATTAAATTAAAAATACGAGCAAGAAGTAATGAGACATAACTTTAAAAGGCTTTTTCCTGGCACATTCCATTGTAATTTACAACCTAGAGCACGACTTCCATTAAGGCTCTGTTGCCCTAGTGACCAGATTTGGTAAAGGAGAAATGCTGCCGCCTTGTGGCCGTTTCCCGCAAGAGCGGCTTTGAACCCACAGCTAATGGTCACTTAACATTCACAAGGACTCAGGGCTGTAAAGACACCTGCCCTCAAAATTGTGCTGAGGTGGAGAATGGATTAAAAAATTCAAAACAGGCAAATTTTTCAAGGAGATAGTATGAAGAGGTAAATTTTACTCACCGTCTTTTTAAAAAAAGGAAAATGGATAAAAGCTCCACCTCAGGAAGTATTAGACTCATGCAATCTAATCTACAAAAGGTTTCAACTCACACCACTCGACTGACCATCAGCAAAACGTCTACAAACAATAAATGCTGAAGGGGTTTTAGAGAACTGTGTACCCTCTAGCTGCTGGTGAGATGTAAAATGGTTAACAGCCAATAATGAGAACAGAAAGGAGCTGCGTTTGAAAGTAAAAATTGAGGTACCATTCAATCCAGCAGGTGCACCAGTGGGCCTCTCACCTGAGAAGCCCAGAATCGAGAAGACCCGGGCTGCAAAAGCTGCACTGCAGCCTTATTCACAATAGACAAGACAGTGAAGCAACCAAAATGTCCATCCACAGGTGAATGGATAAAGAAGAAGTGGTCCATGTACACAATGGAATATTAGCCGTGGAAAACAGTGAAACACTGCTCTTTGAGGCACCACGAATGAGGCTGGAGATAATCACAAAACATAAGGTAAGTCGGAAAGCAAGAGACCTATAGTCTATGATATCACTTATAGGCGTTATCTAATAACTGACAGAAATGAACATATTTCCACAGAGAAAGGCACTCACAGACTTAGAAACAAAACTATGCTTATCTAAAAGGAAAGGTGGGGGGATTGGATAAATGAAGATTAGTGTTACCATATGTATACAAATACATATTATATACATATATCCAAAAGACCCACCATATAGCAAGGGAGGTCTACGGAACACTCTGTAATAATTTACATGCGAAGAGGATCTCGACATATACAGATATATATATAGTGTGTAGATGAACCAGAGTGTGTACACCTTGGACAAACAACATTCTAAACATTACCCCAATTTAAAAAATTAAAACAACGAACTAGAAGTAATGAGACATAAACTTATGGGGGGTTTTCCTGGCACATTCCATTCAAATTTACAAGCTAGGAAAACCACTTCCAGAACGGCTCTGCTGCCCTAGTAACCAGATTTGGTAATGGAGAAATGCTCCCGCCTTGTGGCCGTTTCGTACAACGGCAGCTTAAACCCAGTGCTAATGGTTACTAAATATTGACACACATTGCAGGCCTGTAAATGACACCTTCCTTCAAAAAAGTACCCTGGGGACCAAAATCCACCAGAATATTAAAAAGAGGGCAATCTTTCAACAAGATAATTTCAAGAGGTATATTGTACTCACACTTTGTTTTTATACCAGAATAGAAAAACGCCTGGAAAAATGATAAATTTTAGGAATGTTTAAAGACATGCAAACCCAATTTACAAAAACCTATCAGCTCACACCAGGCAGAATGTCCATCAGCAAAAATGCTGCAAACAATAAATGCTGAAGGGATTGTGGAGAAATGTGTACCCTCAGCTGTAAGGGGGACGTGGGAAGAGCCACTAATGAAAGCACAATGGAGGTGTTTTGAAAAGGGAAACATTGAGCTACCAGTGAATCAAGCATACCATCTGCTGGGCCTATCACCTGAGAAAATGAGAATCAAAAAGTCACAGGCTGGCAAACCTGTACGCCAGCAATATTTACCATAGTCAACACTTGGAAGCAACAAAAATGTCCATCAGCAGAGGAATGCACCAAGAAGAAGTGGTCCTTGTATACAATGGAATATTACTCCAGTAAAAAATTTCAATTAAATTTAAAAAACAAACAAATGTAAGGAGACATCAGCATTTGTGGGTTTCTCCGAGCACATTCCACTCTAATTTATAACCGAAGAACACCACTGGCGGGTAGGTCTGTTTCCCAAGTACCAGCGTGGGGAACGTAGAAAGGCTGCCACCCTCTGGCCGTTACCTGCAAAAGCAGCTTTAAAGCCTGGGCTAATGGTCACTTCATATGAACAAGTACTGCAGGGCTGTAAATGAAACCTGCCCTCAAAATGTCTTGAGGAAGGCAATGGTTAAAATATTTCAAAATGGGACACATACTTTAAGAAAACACTTTGAAGAACTAAGCCGTAATCACAGCTGGAAAAATAAAAAGGACATGCCTTAAAGCTCAATTTCAACGGATTATGAGACACATGCAAATTCAACCACAAAGAGGTATCAGCTCACACCAGTCAGAATAACCATCAGCAAAAATCTACAAAGAATAAATGCTAAAGGTGCTGTGGCGAAATGCTTACCCTCAACTTTAAGTGGGACATAACCTGGAAAGAGCCACTAAAGAGAACAGAATGGAGGTGCCTTTAAAAGATTAACGCTGAGCTACCATATGATCCAGTAGACCTATACCTGGCCCTATAACCTAAGAAGACAGAATTGGAAAGACACAGGCAGGCAAATCCGCATTGCATAGTATTACAATAGCCAAGATACGGAAGTAACCAAAAAGTCCACCGACAGATGGGTGGACAAAGAAGAACTGCTCCATGTACAGATGGAATATGAGCTAGCGAAAGAATGAAACAATGCCGTTTGCAGCACCATAGATGACTCTAGAAGTAATCACGCAACTTGGAGAAAGTGAGAAAGCGAAAGACACATCTCCTATCATATCACATATAGGTGTTACCTAAAAATTGATACAAACGAAGATATTTCCACAGAGAAAGGCAATCACAGATTCACTACAAAAACTTATGGTTCACCAAATGGAAAGGTGTGAGGATTGGATACATCACCATATTGAGGTGAACAGAGATATACAAACACACGTGAAATATATAATCATCAAAGACCTACAGAAATACCAAGAGAAGACTACTCAACATTGTGTCATAACCTACATGGGAAAAGATTCCAAAGAAGAATAGATATATGTATATGTGTGAAGGAACCACATCTTGCACACCTAGAACAAACAAACCATTGTAATCGAATTTGCTGTGATAAAGAATACATATTTTGTTAAAGATACAAACAAGAAGTAATGACACATAAACTTAAAGGGCTTTTTCCTGGCACATTCCATTGTAATTGACAACCTAGAACACGACTTCCATTAAGGCTCTGTTGCCCTAGTGACCAGATTTGGTAAAGGAGAAATGCTGCCCCCTTGTGGCCGTTTCCTGCAAGAGCAGCTTTAAACCCACAGCTAATGGTCATTTAAAATTCACAAGGACTCAGGGATGTAAAGGATACCTGCCGTCAAACATTGTGCTCAGGTTAGGGAATGGACAAAAAAATTCAAAACAGGCAAATGTTTCAAGAAGATAGTATGAAGAGGTAAGTATTCCTCACTCTCTTTAAACAAAAAAAAACAGGAAAATGGATAAAAGCTCAACCTCAGGAATTATTAGACTCATGCAATCTAATCAACCAAAAGGTGTCAACTCACACCTGTCGACTGACCGTCAGCAAAAAGTCTACCAACAATAAATGCTGATGGGGTTGTAGAGAACTGTGCACCCTCTAGGTGCTGGTGAGATGTAAAGTGGTTCACAGCCAATAATGAGTACAGAAAGGAACTGCGTTTAAAAGTAAAAACTGAGGTACCAGTCAATCCAGCAGGCACACCACTGGGCCTCTCACCTGAGAAGACCAGAATCGGAAAGACACAGGCCGCAAATGCTGCACTGCAGCCTTATTCAAAATAGCCAAGATGGAAAGCAACCAAAATGTCCATCAACAGGTGAATGGATAAAGAAGAAGGAGTCCATGTACACAATGGAATATTAGCCATGGAAAACAATGAAACACTGCTCTTTGAGGCACCAGAGATGAGCCTGGAGATAATCACAAAACATGAGGTAAGTCGGAAAGCAAAAGACCTATATCCTATGATATCCCTTAGAGGCGTTATCTAATAACTGACACAAATGAACATATTTCCACAGAGAAAGACACTCACAGACTTAGAAAACCAACTATGCTCATCTAAAAGCAAAGGTGGGGGAAATGGATAAATGAGATTAGTGTTACTGTACATATCCAAATACATATTATATACCTATTTCAAAAAGACCGACCATATAGCAAGGGAGGTCTACAGAACACTCTGTAATATTTTACATGGGAAGAGGATCTGTAGAGTAGACATATATAATGTACAAATGCACCAGATTGTGTACCCCTAGGACAAACAATATTCTAGTCTTTACCCTGATTAAAAAAATTTACAAAAACAAGAAGTAATGAGACCTAAACTTATGGGGGTTTCTCCTGGCACATTCCATTCTAATTTACAACCTAGGAACACGACTTCCAGAAAGGCTCTGCTGCCCTAGTACCCAGATTTGGGAATGGAGAAATGCTGCCTTCTTGTGGCCATTTCCCACAACAGCAGCTTTAAACCCACTGCTAAAGGTCACTAAATATTCACCAACTTGCAATTCTGTAAATGACACCTGCCCTCCAAATAAATCCTGGGATCAACAATGGAGCAAAAATTTCAAAAGAGGGCAAGTTTCCGAGAAGACAATTTCAAGAGCTATATTGTACTCACAGCTTTTTCTTTAAAGAGAAAAGAAAAAGTTGTGGGAAAATGATGTATTTTAGGAATTTTTAAAGACATGCAAACCCAAGTTACAAAAACCTATCAATCAGCTCACAGCAGTCAGAATGGCCATCAGCAAAAATGTTTCAAAAAATAAATGCTGAAGGGACTGTGGAGGAATGCGTACACTCGACTCTAAGGGGGACGTGGTAAGAGCCACTAATGAAAACACAATGGAAGTGCCTTGAGAAGGTAAACATTGAGCTCCCCGTCAATCAGTCATACCCACTGCTGGGCCTATCTCCTGAGAAAATGAGAATCAAAACGTCACAGGCTGGCAATCCTGCACTCCAGCCATATTTACCATAGCCAACATTTGGAAGCAATGAAAATGTCCATCAACAGAGGAATGCACCAAGAAAAACTGTTCCAGGTACACAATGTAATATTGCTCCAATAATAAATATAAGTTAAATTTAAAAGACAAACATAAGTAAGGAGACATCAGCATTTGTGGGTTTATTCAGGCACATTCCACTCTAATTTATAACCGAGGAACACCACTGGCCGGGAGGTCTGTTTCCCTAGTACCAGCGTGGGGAACGTAGAAAGACTGCCACCCTCTGGCCGTTACCTGCAAACGCAGGTTGAAGCCTGTGCTAATGGTCACCGCAAAATGTCTTGAGGGAGGTAATGGCCAAAAAGTTTAAAAATATGACACATACTTTAAGAAAACACTTTGAAGAACTAAGCTGTACTCACAGCCTGAAAAATGAAAAGGACCTGCCTTAAAGCTCAGTTTTAATGGATCATGAGACACATGCCAATTCAACCACAAAGACGTATCAGCTCACACCAGTCAGAATAACCATCAGTAAAAAACTACAAAGAATAAATGCTGAAGGTGCTGTGGAGAAATGCAAACCCTCAACTTTAAGTGGGATGTAACCTGGAAAGAGCCACTCATGAGAGCAGAGCGGAGGTGCCTTTAAAAGGTAAACATTGAGCTACCGTATGATCCAGAGGCTTATTCCTGGACCTATAACCTAAGAAGACAGAATTGGAAAGAAAGAGGCAGGCAAATCTGCATTGCACAGTATTACAATAGCCAAGATATGGAAGTCACCAAAAAGTCCACCGACAGATGGGTGGACAAAGAAGAACTGCTACATATACAGACAGATGGATTATGAGCTAGCGATAAAATGAAACAATGCCATTTGCAGCACCATAGATGAGTCTAGAAGTAATCACGCAACTTTTAGTAAGTGACAAAGCAAAAGACACATATCTTACCATATCAGTTACAGGTGTTACCTACGAATTGATACCAACGAAGCTATATCCACGGAGAAAGGCAATCACAGATTCAGTACATAAACGTATGGTTCACCAAATGGAAAGGTGTGAGGATTGGACACATTACTATATTGGGGTTAACAGACATATAAAAACACATGTGAAATATATAATCACCAGAGACGTACGCAATACCAAGAGAAGGCTACTCAACATTGTGTCATAACCTACATGGGAAAAGGATCCGAAGAAGAATAGATATATGTATATGTATGAAAGAACCACATCTTGCACACCTAGGACAAACAAAACGTTGTAATCAAATTTGCTGTGATTAGAAACTAAAAATTAAATTAAAAATACGAGCAAGAAGTAATGAGACATAACTTTAAAAGGCTTTTTCCTGGCACATTCCATTGTAATTTACAACCTAGAGCACGACTTCCATTAAGGCTCTGTTGCCCTAGTGACCAGATTTGGTAAAGGAGAAATGCTGCCGCCTTGTGGCCGTTTCCCGCAAGAGCGGCTTTGAACCCACAGCTAATGGTCACTTAACATTCACAAGGACTCAGGGCTGTAAAGACACCTGCCCTCAAAATTGTGCTGAGGTGGGGAATGGATTAAAAAATTCAAAACAGGCAAATTTTTCAAGGAGATAGTATGAAGAGGTAAATTTTACTCACCGTCTTTTTAAAAAAAGGAAAATGGATAAAAGCTCCACCTCAGGAAGTATTAGACTCATGCAATCTAATCTACAAAAGGTTTCAACTCACACCACTCGACTGACCATCAGCAAAACGTCTACAAACAATAAATGCTGAAGGGGTTTTAGAGAACTGTGTACCCTCTAGCTGCTGGTGAGATGTAAAATGGTTAACAGCCAATAATGAGAACAGAAAGGAGCTGCGTTTGAAAGTAAAAATTGAGGTACCATTCAATCCAGCAGGTGCACCAGTGGGCCTCTCACCTGAGAAGCCCAGAATCGAGAAGACCCGGGCTGCAAAAGCTGCACTGCAGCCTTATTCACAATAGACAAGACAGTGAAGCAACCAAAATGTCCATCCACAGGTGAATGGATAAAGAAGAAGTGGTCCATGTACACAATGGAATATTAGCCGTGGAAAACAGTGAAACACTGCTCTTTGAGGCACCACGAATGAGGCTGGAGATAATCACAAAACATAAGGTAAGTCGGAAAGCAAGAGACCTATAGTCTATGATATCACTTATAGGCGTTATCTAATAACTGACAGAAATGAACATATTTCCACAGAGAAAGGCACTCACAGACTTAGAAACAAAACTATGCTTATCTAAAAGGAAAGGTGGGGGGATTGGATAAATGAAGATTAGCGTTACCATATGTATACAAATACATATTATATACATATATCCAAAAGACCCACCATATAGCAAGGGAGGTCTACGGAACACTCTGTAATAATTTACATGCGAAGAGGATCTCGACATATACAGATATATATATAGTGTGTAGATGAACCAGAGTGTGTACACCTTGGACAAACAACATTCTAAACATTACCCCAATTTAAAAAATTAAAACAATGAACTAGAAGTAATGAGACATAAACTTATGGGGGGTTTTCCTGGCACATTCCATTCAAATTTACAAGCTAGGAAAACCACTTCCAGGACGGCTCTGCTGCCCTAGTAACCAGATTTGGTAATGGAGAAATGCTCCCGCCTTGTGGCCGTTTCGTACAACGGCAGCTTAAACCCAGTGCTAATGGTTACTAAATATTGACACACATTGCAGGCCTGTAAATGACACCTGCCTTCAAAAAAGTACCCTGGGGACCAAAATCCACCAGAATATTAAAAAGAGGGCAATCTTTCAACAAGATAATTTCAAGAGGTATATTGTACTCACACTTTGTTTTTATACCAGAATAGAAAAACGCCTGGAAAAATGATAAATTTTAGGAATGTTTAAAGACATGCAAACCCAATTTACAAAAACCTATCAGCTCACACCTGGCAGAATGTCCATCAGCAAAAATGCTGCAAACAATAAATGCTGAAGGGATTGTGGAGAAATGTGTACCCTCAGCTGTAAGGGGGACGTGGGAAGAGCCACTAATGAAAGCACAATGGAGGTGCTTTGAAAAGGGAAACATTGAGCTACCAGTGAATCAAGCATACCATCTGCTGGGCCTATCACCTGAGAAAATGAGAATCAAAAAGTCACAGGCTGGCAAACCTGTACGCCAGCAATATTTACCATAGTCAACACTTGGAAGCAACAAAAATGTCCATCAGCAGAGGAATGCACCAAGAAGAAGTGGTCCTTGTATACAATGGAATATTACTCCAGTAAAAAATTTCAATTAAATTTAAAAAACAAACAAATGTAAGGAGACATCAGCATTTGTGGGTTTCTCCGAGCACATTCCACTCTAATTTATAACCGAAGAACACCACTGGCGGGTAGGTCTGTTTCCCAAGTACCAGCGTGGGGAACGTAGAAAGGCTGCCACCCTCTGGCCGTTACCTGCAAAAGCAGCTTTAAAGCCTGGGCTAATGGTCACTTCATATGAACAAGTACTGCAGGGCTGTAAATGAAACCTGCCCTCAAAATGTCTTGAGGAAGGCAATGGTTAAAATATTTCAAAATGGGACACATACTTTAAGAAAACACTTTGAAGAACTAAGCCGTAA
This sequence comes from Balaenoptera physalus, assembly GCF_965194825.1. Classification (NCBI taxonomy): domain Eukaryota; kingdom Metazoa; phylum Chordata; class Mammalia; order Artiodactyla; family Balaenopteridae; genus Balaenoptera; species Balaenoptera physalus. Next base: position 24,761 of record NW_028124824.1, on the reverse strand, counting down.
TCACAGCTGGAAAAATAAAAAGGACATGCCTTAAAGCTCAATTTCAACGGATAATGAGACACATGCAAATTCAACCACAAAGAGGTATCAGCTCACACCAGTCAGAATAACCATCAGCAAAAATCTACAAAGAATAAATGCTAAAGGTGCTGTGGCGAAATGCTTACCCTCAACTTTAAGTGGGACATAACCTGGAAAGAGCCACTAAAGAGAACAGAATGGAGGTGCCTTTAAAAGATTAACGCTGAGCTACCATATGATCCAGTAGACCTATACCTGGCCCTATAACCTAAGAAGACAGAATTGGAAAGACACAGGCAGGCAAATCCGCATTGCATAGTATTACAATAGCCAAGATACGGAAGTAACCAAAAAGTCCACCGACAGATGGGTGGACAAAGAAGAACTGCTCCATGTACAGATGGAATATGAGCTAGCGAAAGAATGAAACAATGCCGTTTGCAGCACCATAGATGACTCTAGAAGTAATCACGCAACTTGGAGTAAGTGAGAAAGCGAAAGACACATCTCCTATCATATCACATATAGGTGTTACCTAAAAATTGATACAAACGAAGATATTTCCACAGAGAAAGGCAATCACAGATTCACTACAAAAACTTATGGTTCACCAAATGGAAAGGTGTGAGGATTGGATACATCACCATATTGAGGTGAACAGAGATATACAAACACACGTGAAATATATAATCATCAAAGACCTACAGAAATACCAAGAGAAGACTACTCAACATTGTGTCATAACCTACATGGGAAAAGATTCCAAAGAAGAATAGATATATGTATATGTGTGAAGGAACCACATCTTGCACACCTAGAACAAACAAACCATTGTAATCGAATTTGCTGTGATAAAGAATACATATTTTGTTAAAGATACAAACAAGAAGTAATGACACATAAACTTAAAGGGCTTTTTCCTGGCACATTCCATTGTAATTGATAACCTAGAACACGACTTCCATTAAGGCTCTGTTGCCCTAGTGACCAGATTTGGTAAAGGAGAAATGCTGCCCCCTTGTGGCCGTTTCCTGCAAGAGCAGCTTTAAACCCACAGCTAATGGTCACTTAAAATTCACAAGGACTCAGGGATGTAAAGGATACCTGCCGTCAAACATTGTGCTCAGGTTAGGGAATGGACAAAAAAATTCAAAACAGGCAAATGTTTCAAGAAGATAGTATGAAGAGGTAAGTATTCCTCACTCTCTTTAAACAAAAAAAACAGGAAAATGGATAAAAGCTCAACCTCAGGAATTATTAGACTCATGCAATCTAATCAACCAAAAGGTGTCAACTCACACCTGTCGACTGACCGTCAGCAAAAAGTCTACCAACAATAAATGCTGATGGGGTTGTAGAGAACTGTGCAACCTCTAGGTGCTGGTGAGATGTAAAGTGGTTCACAGCCAATAATGAGTACAGAAAGGAACTGCGTTTAAAAGTAAAAACTGAGGTACCAGTCAATCCAGCAGGCACACCACTGGGCCTCTCACCTGAGAAGACCAGAATCGGAAAGACACAGGCCGCAAATGCTGCACTGCAGCCTTATTCAAAATAGCCAAGATGGAAAGCAACCAAAATGTCCATCAACAGGTGAATGGATAAAGAAGAAGGAGTCCATGTACACAATGGAATATTAGCCATGGAAAACAATGAAACACTGCTCTTTGAGGCACCAGAGATGAGCCTGGAGATAATCACAAAACATGAGGTAAGTCGGAAAGCAAAAGACCTATATCCTATGATATCCCTTAGAGGCGTTATCTAATAACTGACACAAATGAACATATTTCCACAGAGAAAGACACTCACAGACTTAGAAAACCAACTATGCTCATCTAAAAGCAAAGGTGGGGGAAATGGATAAATGAGATTAGTGTTACTGTACATATCCAAATACATATTATATACCTATTTCAAAAAGACCGACCATATAGCAAGGGAGGTCTACAGAACACTCTGTAATATTTTACATGGGAAGAGGATCTGTAGAGTAGACATATATAATGTACAAATGCACCAGATTGTGTACCCCTAGGACAAACAATATTCTAGTCTTTACCCTGATTAAAAAAATTTACAAAAACAAGAAGTAATGAGACCTAAACTTATGGGGGTTTCTCCTGGCACATTCCATTCTAATTTACAACCTAGGAACACGACTTCCAGAAAGGCTCTGCTGCCCTAGTACCCAGATTTGGGAATGGAGAAATGCTGCCTTCTTGTGGCCATTTCCCACAACAGCAGCTTTAAACCCACTGCTAAAGGTCACTAAATATTCACCAACTTGCAATTCTGTAAATGACACCTGCCCTCCAAATAAATCCTGGGATCAACAATGGAGCAAAAATTTCAAAAGAGGGCAAGTTTCCGAGAAGACAATTTCAAGAGCTATATTGTACTCACAGCTTTTTCTTTAAAGAGAAAAGAAAAAGTTGTGGGAAAATGATGTATTTTAGGAATTTTTAAAGACATGCAAACCCAAGTTACAAAAACCTATCAATCAGCTCACAGCAGTCAGAATGGCCATCAGCAAAAATGTTTCAAAAAATAAATGCTGAAGGGACTGTGGAGGAATGCGTACACTCGACTCTAAGGGGGACGTGGTAAGAGCCACTAATGAAAACACAATGGAAGTGCCTTGAGAAGGTAAACATTGAGCTCCCCGTCAATCAGTCATACCCACTGCTGGGCCTATCTCTTGAGAAAATGAGAATCAAAACGTCACAGGCTGGCAATCCTGCACTCCAGCCATATTTACCATAGCCAACATTTGGAAGCAATGAAAATGTCCATCAACAGAGGAATGCACCAAGAAAAACTGTTCCAGGTACACAATATAATATTGCTCCAATAATAAATATAAGTTAAATTTAAAAGACAAACATAAGTAAGGAGACATCAGCATTTGTGGGTTTATTCAGGCACATTCCACTCTAATTTATAACCGAGGAACACCACTGGCCGGGAGGTCTGTTTCCCTAGTACCAGCGTGGGGAACGTAGAAAGACTGCCACCCTCTGGCCGTTACCTGCAAACGCAGGTTGAAGCCTGTGCTAATGGTCACCGCAAAATGTCTTGAGGGAGGTAATGGCCAAAAAGTTTAAAAATATGACACATACTTTAAGAAAACACTTTGAAGAACTAAGCTGTACTCACAGCCTGAAAAATGAAAAGGACCTGCCTTAAAGCTCAGTTTTAATGGATCATGAGACACATGCCAATTCAACCACAAAGACGTATCAGCTCACACCAGTCAGAATAACCATCAGTAAAAAACTACAAAGAATAAATGCTGAAGGTGCTGTGGAGAAATGCAAACCCTCAACTTTAAGTGGGATGTAACCTGGAAAGAGCCACTCATGAGAGCAGAGCGGAGGTGCCTTTAAAAGGTAAACATTGAGCTACCGTATGATCCAGAGGCTTATTCCTGGACCTATAACCTAAGAAGACAGAATTGGAAAGAAAGAGGCAGGCAAATCTGCATTGCACAGTATTACAATAGCCAAGATATGGAAGTCACCAAAAAGTCCACCGACAGATGGGTGGACAAAGAAGAACTGCTACATATACAGACAGATGGATTATGAGCTAGCGATAAAATGAAACAATGCCATTTGCAGCACCATAGATGAGTCTAGAAGTAATCACGCAACTTTTAGTAAGTGACAAAGCAAAAGACACATATCTTACCATATCAGTTACAGGTGTTACCTACGAATTGATACCAACGAAGCTATATCCACGGAGAAAGGCAATCACAGATTCAGTACATAAACGTATGGTTCACCAAATGGAAAGGTGTGAGGATTGGACACATTACTATATTGGGGTTAACAGACATATAAAAACACATGTGAAATATATAATCACCAGAGACGTACGCAATACCAAGAGAAGGCTACTCAACATTGTGTCATAACCTACATGGGAAAAGGATCCGAAGAAGAATAGATATATGTATATGTATGAAAGAACCACATCTTGCACACCTAGGACAAACAAAACGTTGTAATCAAATTTGCTGTGATTAGAAACTAAAAATTAAATTAAAAATACGAGCAAGAAGTAATGAGACATAACTTTAAAAGGCTTTTTCCTGGCACATTCCATTGTAATTTACAACCTAGAGCACGACTTCCATTAAGGCTCTGTTGCCCTAGTGACCAGATTTGGTAAAGGAGAAATGCTGCCGCCTTGTGGCCGTTTCCCGCAAGAGCGGCTTTGAACCCACAGCTAATGGTCACTTAACATTCACAAGGACTCAGGGCTGTAAAGACACCTGCCCTCAAAATTGTGCTGAGGTGGGGAATGGATTAAAAAATTCAAAACAGGCAAATTTTTCAAGGAGATAGTATGAAGAGGTAAATTTTACTCACCGTCTTTTTAAAAAAAGGAAAATGGATAAAAGCTCCACCTCAGGAAGTATTAGACTCATGCAATCTAATCTACAAAAGGTTTCAACTCACACCACTCGACTGACCATCAGCAAAACGTCTACAAACAATAAATGCTGAAGGGGTTTTAGAGAACTGTGTACCCTCTAGCTGCTGGTGAGATGTAAAATGGTTAACAGCCAATAATGAGAACAGAAAGGAGCTGCGTTTGAAAGTAAAAATTGAGGTACCATTCAATCCAGCAGGTGCACCAGTGGGCCTCTCACCTGAGAAGCCCAGAATCGAGAAGACCCGGGCTGCAAAAGCTGCACTGCAGCCTTATTCACAATAGACAAGACAGTGAAGCAACCAAAATGTCCATCCACAGGTGAATGGATAAAGAAGAAGTGGTCCATGTACACAATGGAATATTAGCCGTGGAAAACAGTGAAACACTGCTCTTTGAGGCACCACGAATGAGGCTGGAGATAATCACAAAACATAAGGTAAGTCGGAAAGCAAGAGACCTATAGTCTATGATATCACTTATAGGCGTTATCTAATAACTGACAGAAATGAACATATTTCCACAGAGAAAGGCACTCACAGACTTAGAAACAAAACTATGCTTATCTAAAAGGAAAGGTGGGGGGATTGGATAAATGAAGATTAGCGTTACCATATGTATACAAATACATATTATATACATATATCCAAAAGACCCACCATATAGCAAGGGAGGTCTACGGAACACTCTGTAATAATTTACATGCGAAGAGGATCTCGACATATACAGATATATATATAGTGTGTAGATGAACCAGAGTGTGTACACCTTGGACAAACAACATTCTAAACATTACCCCAATTTAAAAAATTAAAACAATGAACTAGAAGTAATGAGACATAAACTTATGGGGGGTTTTCCTGGCACATTCCATTCAAATTTACAAGCTAGGAAAACCACTTCCAGGACGGCTCTGCTGCCCTAGTAACCAGATTTGGTAATGGAGAAATGCTCCCGCCTTGTGGCCGTTTCGTACAACGGCAGCTTAAACCCAGTGCTAATGGTTACTAAATATTGACACACATTGCAGGCCTGTAAATGACACCTGCCTTCAAAAAAGTACCCTGGGGACCAAAATCCACCAGAATATTAAAAAGAGGGCAATCTTTCAACAAGATAATTTCAAGAGGTATATTGTACTCACACTTTGTTTTTATACCAGAATAGAAAAACGCCTGGAAAAATGATAAATTTTAGGAATGTTTAAAGACATGCAAACCCAATTTACAAAAACCTATCAGCTCACACCTGGCAGAATGTCCATCAGCAAAAATGCTGCAAACAATAAATGCTGAAGGGATTGTGGAGAAATGTGTACCCTCAGCTGTAAGGGGGACGTGGGAAGAGCCACTAATGAAAGCACAATGGAGGTGCTTTGAAAAGGGAAACATTGAGCTACCAGTGAATCAAGCATACCATCTGCTGGGCCTATCACCTGAGAAAATGAGAATCAAAAAGTCACAGGCTGGCAAACCTGTACGCCAGCAATATTTACCATAGTCAACACTTGGAAGCAACAAAAATGTCCATCAGCAGAGGAATGCACCAAGAAGAAGTGGTCCTTGTATACAATGGAATATTACTCCAGTAAAAAATTTCAATTAAATTTAAAAAACAAACAAATGTAAGGAGACATCAGCATTTGTGGGTTTCTCCGAGCACATTCCACTCTAATTTATAACCGAAGAACACCACTGGCGGGTAGGTCTGTTTCCCAAGTACCAGCGTGGGGAACGTAGAAAGGCTGCCACCCTCTGGCCGTTACCTGCAAAAGCAGCTTTAAAGCCTGGGCTAATGGTCACTTCATATGAACAAGTACTGCAGGGCTGTAAATGAAACCTGCCCTCAAAATGTCTTGAGGAAGGCAATGGTTAAAATATTTCAAAATGGGACACATACTTTAAGAAAACACTTTGAAGAACTAAGCCGTAATCACAGCTGGAAAAATAAAAAGGACATGCCTTAAAGCTCAATTTCAACGGATAATGAGACACATGCAAATTCAACCACAAAGAGGTATCAGCTCACACCAGTCAGAATAACCATCAGCAAAAATCTACAAAGAATAAATGCTAAAGGTGCTGTGGCGAAATGCTTACCCTCAACTTTAAGTGGGACATAACCTGGAAAGAGCCACTAAAGAGAACAGAATGGAGGTGCCTTTAAAAGATTAACGCTGAGCTACCATATGATCCAGTAGACCTATACCTGGCCCTATAACCTAAGAAGACAGAATTGGAAAGACACAGGCAGGCAAATCCGCATTGCATAGTATTACAATAGCCAAGATACGGAAGTAACCAAAAAGTCCACCGACAGATGGGTGGACAAAGAAGAACTGCTCCATGTACAGATGGAATATGAGCTAGCGAAAGAATGAAACAATGCCGTTTGCAGCACCATAGATGACTCTAGAAGTAATCACGCAACTTGGAGTAAGTGAGAAAGCGAAAGACACATCTCCTATCATATCACATATAGGTGTTACCTAAAAATTGATACAAACGAAGATATTTCCACAGAGAAAGGCAATCACAGATTCACTACAAAAACTTATGGTTCACCAAATGGAAAGGTGTGAGGATTGGATACATCACCATATTGAGGTGAACAGAGATATACAAACACACGTGAAATATATAATCATCAAAGACCTACAGAAATACCAAGAGAAGACTACTCAACATTGTGTCATAACCTACATGGGAAAAGATTCCAAAGAAGAATAGATATATGTATATGTGTGAAGGAACCACATCTTGCACACCTAGAACAAACAAACCATTGTAATCGAATTTGCTGTGATAAAGAATACATATTTTGTTAAAGATACAAACAAGAAGTAATGACACATAAACTTAAAGGGCTTTTTCCTGGCACATTCCATTGTAATTGATAACCTAGAACACGACTTCCATTAAGGCTCTGTTGCCCTAGTGACCAGATTTGGTAAAGGAGAAATGCTGCCCCCTTGTGGCCGTTTCCTGCAAGAGCAGCTTTAAACCCACAGCTAATGGTCACTTAAAATTCACAAGGACTCAGGGATGTAAAGGATACCTGCCGTCAAACATTGTGCTCAGGTTAGGGAATGGACAAAAAAATTCAAAACAGGCAAATGTTTCAAGAAGATAGTATGAAGAGGTAAGTATTCCTCACTCTCTTTAAACAAAAAAAACAGGAAAATGGATAAAAGCTCAACCTCAGGAATTATTAGACTCATGCAATCTAATCAACCAAAAGGTGTCAACTCACACCTGTCGACTGACCGTCAGCAAAAAGTCTACCAACAATAAATGCTGATGGGGTTGTAGAGAACTGTGCAACCTCTAGGTGCTGGTGAGATGTAAAGTGGTTCACAGCCAATAATGAGTACAGAAAGGAACTGCGTTTAAAAGTAAAAACTGAGGTACCAGTCAATCCAGCAGGCACACCACTGGGCCTCTCACCTGAGAAGACCAGAATCGAAAAGACACAGGCCGCAAATGCTGCACTGCAGCCTTATTCAAAATAGCCAAGATGGAAAGCAACCAAAATGTCCATCAACAGGTGAATGGATAAAGAAGAAGGAGTCCATGTACACAATGGAATATTAGCCATGGAAAACAATGAAACACTGCTCTTTGAGGCACCAGAGATGAGCCTGGAGATAATCACAAAACATGAGGTAAGTCGGAAAGCAAAAGACCTATATCCTATGATATCCCTTAGAGGCGTTATCTAATAACTGACACAAATGAACATATTTCCACAGAGAAAGACACTCACAGACTTAGAAAACCAACTATGCTCATCTAAAAGCAAAGGTGGGGGAAATGGATAAATGAGATTAGTGTTACTGTACATATCCAAATACATATTATATACCTATTTCAAAAAGACCGACCATATAGCAAGGGAGGTCTACAGAACACTCTGTAATATTTTTCATGGGAAGAGGATCTGTAGAGTAGACATATATAATGTACAAATGCACCAGATTGTGTACCCCTAGGACAAACAATATTCTAGTCTTTACCCTGATTAAAAAAATTTACAAAAACAAGAAGTAATGAGACCTAAACTTATGGGGGTTTCTCCTGGCACATTCCATTCTAATTTACAACCTAGGAACACGACTTCCAGAAAGGCTCTGCTGCCCTAGTACCCAGATTTGGGAATGGAGAAATGCTGCCTCCTTGTGGCCATTTCCCACAACAGCAGCTTTAAACCCACTGCTAAAGGTCACTAAATATTCACCAACTTGCAATTCTGTAAATGACACCTGCCCTCCAAATAAATCCTGGGATCAACAATGGAGCAAAAATTTCAAAAGAGGGCAACTTTCCGAGAAGACAATTTCAAGAGCTATATTGTACTCACAGCTTTTTCTTTAAAGAGAAAAGAAAAAGTTGTGGGAAAATGATGTATTTTAGGAATTTTTAAAGACATGCAAACCCAAGTTACAAAAACCTATCAATCAGCTCACAGCAGTCAGAATGGCCATCAGCAAAAATGTTTCAAAAAATAAATGCTGAAGGGACTGTGGAGGAATGCGTACACTCGACTCTAAGGGGGACGTGGTAAGAGCCACTAATGAAAACACAATGGAAGTGCCTTGAGAAGGTAAACATTGAGCTCCCCGTCAATCAGTCATACCCACTGCTGGGCCTATCTCCTGAGAAAATGAGAATCAAAACGTCACCGGCTGGCAATCCTGCACTCCAGCCATATTTACCATAGCCAACATTTGGAAGCAATGAAAATGTCCATCAACAGAGGAATGCACCAAGAAAAACTGTTCCAGGTACACAATGTAATATTTCTCCAATAATAAATATAAGTTAAATTTAAAAGACAAACATAAGTAAGGAGACATCAGCATTTGTGGGTTTATTCAGGCACATTCCACTCTAATTTATAACCGAGGAACACCACTGGCCGGGAGGTCTGTTTCCCTAGTACCAGCGTGGGGAACGTAGAAAGACTGCCACCCTCTGGCCGTTACCTGCAAACGCAGGTTGAAGCCTGTGCTAATGGTCACCGCAAAATGTCTTGAGGGAGGTAATGGCCAAAAAGTTTAAAAATATGACACATACTTTAAGAAAACACTTTGAAGAACTAAGCTGTACTCACAGCCTGAAAAATGAAAAGGACCTGCCTTAAAGCTCAGTTTTAATGGATCATGAGACACATGCCAATTCAACCACAAAGACGTATCAGCTCACACCAGTCAGAATAACCATCAGTAAAAAACTACAAAGAATAAATGCTGAAGGTGCTGTGGAGAAATGCAAACCCTCAACTTTAAGTGGGATGTAACCTGGAAAGAGCCACTCATGAGAGCAGAGCGGAGGTGCCTTTAAAAGGTAAACATTGAGCTACCGTATGATCCAGAGGCTTATTCCTGGACCTATAACCTAAGAAGACAGAATTGGAAAGAAAGAGGCAGGCAAATCTGCATTGCACAGTATTACAATAGCCAAGATATGGAAGTCACCAAAAAGTCCACCGACAGATGGGTGGACAAAGAAGAACTGCTACATATACAGACAGATGGATTATGAGCTAGCGATAAAATGAAACAATGCCATTTGCAGCACCATAGATGAGTCTAGAAGTAATCACGCAACTTTTAGTAAGTGACAAAGCAAAAGACACATATCTTACCATATCAGTTACAGGTGTTACCTACGAATTGATACCAACGAAGCTATATCCACGGAGAAAGGCAATCACAGATTCAGTACATAAACGTATGGTTCACCAAATGGAAAGGTGTGAGGATTGGACACATTACTATATTGGGGTTAACAGACATATAAAAACACATGTGAAATATATAATCACCAGAGACGTACGCAATACCAAGAGAAGGCTACTCAACATTGTGTCATAACCTACATGGGAAAAGGATCCGAAGAAGAATAGATATATGTATATGTATGAAAGAACCACATCTTGCACACCTAGGACAAACAAAACGTTGTAATCAAATTTGCTGTGATTAGAAACTAAAAATTAAATTAAAAATACGAGCAAGAAGTAATGAGACATAACTTTAAAAGGCTTTTTCCTGGCACATTCCATTGTAATTTACAACCTAGAGCACGACTTCCATTAAGGCTCTGTTGCCCTAGTGACCAGATTTGGTAAAGGAGAAATGCTGCCGCCTTGTGGCCGTTTCCCGCAAGAGCGGCTTTGAACCCACAGCTAATGGTCACTTAACATTCACAAGGACTCAGGGCTGTAAAGACACCTGCCCTCAAAATTGTGCTGAGGTGGGGAATGGATTAAAAAATTCAAAACAGGCAAATTTTTCAAGGAGATAGTATGAAGAGGTAAATTTTACTCACCGTCTTTTTGAAAAAAGGAAAATGGATAAAAGCTCCACCTCAGGAAGTATTAGACTCATGCAATCTAATCTACAAAAGGTTTCAACTCACACCACTCGACTGACCATCAGCAAAACGTCTACAAACAATAAATGCTGAAGGGGTTTTAGAGAACTGTGTACCCTCTAGCTGCTGGTGAGATGTAAAATGGTTAACAGCCAATAATGAGAACAGAAAGGAGCTGCGTTTGAAAGTAAAAATTGAGGTACCATTCAATCCAGCAGGTGCACCAGTGGGCCTCTCACCTGAGAAGCCCAGAATCGAGAAGACCCGGGCTGCAAAAGCTGCACTGCAGCCTTATTCACAATAGACAAGACAGTGAAGCAACCAAAATGTCCATCCACAGGTGAATGGATAAAGAAGAAGTGGTCCATGTACACAATGGAATATTAGCCGTGGAAAACAGTGAAACACTGCTCTTTGAGGCACCACGAATGAGGCTGGAGATAATCACAAAACATAAGGTAAGTCGGAAAGCAAGAGACCTATAGTCTATGATATCACTTATAGGCGTTATCTAATAACTGACAGAAATGAACATATTTCCACAGAGAAAGGCACTCACAGACTTAGAAACAAAACTATGCTTATCTAAAAGGAAAGGTGGGGGGATTGGATAAATGAAGATTAGCGTTACCATATGTATACAAATACATATTATATACATATATCCAAAAGACCCACCATATAGCAAGGGAGGTCTACGGAACACTCTGTAATAATTTACATGCGAAGAGGATCTCGACATATACAGATATATATATAGTGTGTAGATGAACCAGAGTGTGTACACCTTGGACAAACAACATTCTAAACATTACCCCAATTTAAAAAATTAAAACAATGAACTAGAAGTAATGAGACATAAACTTATGGGGGGTTTTCCTGGCACATTCCATTCAAATTTACAAGCTAGGAAAACCACTTCCAGGACGGCTCTGCTGCCCTAGTAACCAGATTTGGTAATGGAGAAATGCTCCCGCCTTGTGGCCGTTTCGTACAACGGCAGCTTAAACCCAGTGCTAATGGTTACTAAATATTGACACACATTGCAGGCCTGTAAATGACACCTGCCTTCAAAAAAGTACCCTGGGGACCAAAATCCACCAGAATATTAAAAAGAGGGCAATCTTTCAACAAGATAATTTCAAGAGGTATATTGTACTCACACTTTGTTTTTATACCAGAATAGAAAAACGCCTGGAAAAATGATAAATTTTAGGAATGTTTAAAGACATGCAAACCCAATTTACAAAAACCTATCAGCTCACACCTGGCAGAATGTCCATCAGCAAAAATGCTGCAAACAATAAATGCTGAAGGGATTGTGGAGAAATGTGTACCCTCAGCTGTAAGGGGGACGTGGGAAGAGCCACTAATGAAAGCACAATGGAGGTGCTTTGAAAAGGGAAACATTGAGCTACCAGTGAATCAAGCATACCATCTGCTGGGCCTATCACCTGAGAAAATGAGAATCAAAAAGTCACAGGCTGGCAAACCTGTACGCCAGCAATATTTACCATAGTCAACACTTGGAAGCAACAAAAATGTCCATCAGCAGAGGAATGCACCAAGAAGAAGTGGTCCTTGTATACAATGGAATATTACTCCAGTAAAAAATTTCAATTAAATTTAAAAAACAAACAAATGTAAGGAGACATCAGCATTTGTGGGTTTCTCCGAGCACATTCCACTCTAATTTATAACCGAAGAACACCACTGGCGGGTAGGTCTGTTTCCCAAGTACCAGCGTGGGGAACGTAGAAAGGCTGCCACCCTCTGGCCGTTACCTGCAAAAGCAGCTTTAAAGCCTGGGCTAATGGTCACTTCATATGAACAAGTACTGCAGGGCTGTAAATGAAACCTGCCCTCAAAATGTCTTGAGGAAGGCAATGGTTAAAATATTTCAAAATGGGACACATACTTTAAGAAAACACTTTGAAGAACTAAGCCGTAATCACAGCTGGAAAAATAAAAAGGACATGCCTTAAAGCTCAATTTCAACGGATAATGAGACACATGCAAATTCAACCACAAAGAGGTATCAGCTCACACCAGTCAGAATAACCATCAGCAAAAATCTACAAAGAATAAATGCTAAAGGTGCTGTGGCGAAATGCTTACCCTCAACTTTAAGTGGGACATAACCTGGAAAGAGCCACTAAAGAGAACAGAATGGAGGTGCCTTTAAAAGATTAACGCTGAGCTACCATATGATCCAGTAGACCTATACCTGGCCCTATAACCTAAGAAGACAGAATTGGAAAGACACAGGCAGGCAAATCCGCATTGCATAGTATTACAATAGCCAAGATACGGAAGTAACCAAAAAGTCCACCGACAGATGGGTGGACAAAGAAGAACTGCTCCATGTACAGATGGAATATGAGCTAGCGAAAGAATGAAACAATGCCGTTTGCAGCACCATAGATGACTCTAGAAGTAATCACGCAACTTGGAGTAAGTGAGAAAGCGAAAGACACATCTCCTATCATATCACATATAGGTGTTACCTAAAAATTGATACAAACGAAGATATTTCCACAGAGAAAGGCAATCACAGATTCACTACAAAAACTTATGGTTCACCAAATGGAAAGGTGTGAGGATTGGATACATCACCATATTGAGGTGAACAGAGATATACAAACACACGTGAAATATATAATCATCAAAGACCTACAGAAATACCAAGAGAAGACTACTCAACATTGTGTCATAACCTACATGGGAAAAGATTCCAAAGAAGAATAGATATATGTATATGTGTGAAGGAACCACATCTTGCACACCTAGAACAAACAAACCATTGTAATCGAATTTGCTGTGATAAAGAATACATATTTTGTTAAAGATACAAACAAGAAGTAATGACACATAAACTTAAAGGGCTTTTTCCTGGCACATTCCATTGTAATTGATAACCTAGAACACGACTTCCATTAAGGCTCTGTTGCCCTAGTGACCAGATTTGGTAAAGGAGAAATGCTGCCCCCTTGTGGCCGTTTCCTGCAAGAGCAGCTTTAAACCCACAGCTAATGGTCACTTAAAATTCACAAGGACTCAGGGATGTAAAGGATACCTGCCGTCAAACATTGTGCTCAGGTTAGGGAATGGACAAAAAAATTCAAAACAGGCAAATGTTTCAAGAAGATAGTATGAAGAGGTAAGTATTCCTCACTCTCTTTAAACAAAAAAAACAGGAAAATGGATAAAAGCTCAACCTCAGGAATTATTAGACTCATGCAATCTAATCAACCAAAAGGTGTCAACTCACACCTGTCGACTGACCGTCAGCAAAAAGTCTACCAACAATAAATGCTGATGGGGTTGTAGAGAACTGTGCAACCTCTAGGTGCTGGTGAGATGTAAAGTGGTTCACAGCCAATAATGAGTACAGAAAGGAACTGCGTTTAAAAGTAAAAACTGAGGTACCAGTCAATCCAGCAGGCACACCACTGGGCCTCTCACCTGAGAAGACCAGAATCGAAAAGACACAGGCCGCAAATGCTGCACTGCAGCCTTATTCAAAATAGCCAAGATGGAAAGCAACCAAAATGTCCATCAACAGGTGAATGGATAAAGAAGAAGGAGTCCATGTACACAATGGAATATTAGCCATGGAAAACAATGAAACACTGCTCTTTGAGGCACCAGAGATGAGCCTGGAGATAATCACAAAACATGAGGTAAGTCGGAAAGCAAAAGACCTATATCCTATGATATCCCTTAGAGGCGTTATCTAATAACTGACACAAATGAACATATTTCCACAGAGAAAGACACTCACAGACTTAGAAAACCAACTATGCTCATCTAAAAGCAAAGGTGGGGGAAATGGATAAATGAGATTAGTGTTACTGTACATATCCAAATACATATTATATACCTATTTCAAAAAGACCGACCATATAGCAAGGGAGGTCTACAGAACACTCTGTAATATTTTTCATGGGAAGAGGATCTGTAGAGTAGACATATATAATGTACAAATGCACCAGATTGTGTACCCCTAGGACAAACAATATTCTAGTCTTTACCCTGATTAAAAAAATTTACAAAAACAAGAAGTAATGAGACCTAAACTTATGGGGGTTTCTCCTGGCACATTCCATTCTAATTTACAACCTAGGAACACGACTTCCAGAAAGGCTCTGCTGCCCTAGTACCCAGATTTGGGAATGGAGAAATGCTGCCTCCTTGTGGCCATTTCCCACAACAGCAGCTTTAAACCCACTGCTAAAGGTCACTAAATATTCACCAACTTGCAATTCTGTAAATGACACCTGCCCTCCAAATAAATCCTGGGATCAACAATGGAGCAAAAATTTCAAAAGAGGGCAACTTTCCGAGAAGACAATTTCAAGAGCTATATTGTACTCACAGCTTTTTCTTTAAAGAGAAAAGAAAAAGTTGTGGGAAAATGATGTATTTTAGGAATTTTTAAAGACATGCAAACCCAAGTTACAAAAACCTATCAATCAGCTCACAGCAGTCAGAATGGCCATCAGCAAAAATGTTTCAAAAAATAAATGCTGAAGGGACTGTGGAGGAATGCGTACACTCGACTCTAAGGGGGACGTGGTAAGAGCCACTAATGAAAACACAATGGAAGTGCCTTGAGAAGGTAAACATTGAGCTCCCCGTCAATCAGTCATACCCACTGCTGGGCCTATCTCCTGAGAAAATGAGAATCAAAACGTCACCGGCTGGCAATCCTGCACTCCAGCCATATTTACCATAGCCAACATTTGGAAGCAATGAAAATGTCCATCAACAGAGGAATGCACCAAGAAAAACTGTTCCAGGTACACAATGTAATATTTCTCCAATAATAAATATAAGTTAAATTTAAAAGACAAACATAAGTAAGGAGACATCAGCATTTGTGGGTTTATTCAGGCACATTCCACTCTAATTTATAACCGAGGAACACCACTGGCCGGGAGGTCTGTTTCCCTAGTACCAGCGTGGGGAACGTAGAAAGACTGCCACCCTCTGGCCGTTACCTGCAAACGCAGGTTGAAGCCTGTGCTAATGGTCACCGCAAAATGTCTTGAGGGAGGTAATGGCCAAAAAGTTTAAAAATATGACACATACTTTAAGAAAACACTTTGAAGAACTAAGCTGTACTCACAGCCTGAAAAATGAAAAGGACCTGCCTTAAAGCTCAGTTTTAATGGATCATGAGACACATGCCAATTCAACCACAAAGACGTATCAGCTCACACCAGTCAGAATAACCATCAGTAAAAAACTACAAAGAATAAATGCTGAAGGTGCTGTGGAGAAATGCAAACCCTCAACTTTAAGTGGGATGTAACCTGGAAAGAGCCACTCATGAGAGCAGAGCGGAGGTGCCTTTAAAAGGTAAACATTGAGCTACCGTATGATCCAGAGGCTTATTCCTGGACCTATAACCTAAGAAGACAGAATTGGAAAGAAAGAGGCAGGCAAATCTGCATTGCACAGTATTACAATAGCCAAGATATGGAAGTCACCAAAAAGTCCACCGACAGATGGGTGGACAAAGAAGAACTGCTACATATACAGACAGATGGATTATGAGCTAGCGATAAAATGAAACAATGCCATTTGCAGCACCATAGATGAGTCTAGAAGTAATCACGCAACTTTTAGTAAGTGACAAAGCAAAAGACACATATCTTACCATATCAGTTACAGGTGTTACCTACGAATTGATACCAACGAAGCTATATCCACGGAGAAAGGCAATCACAGATTCAGTACATAAACGTATGGTTCACCAAATGGAAAGGTGTGAGGATTGGACACATTACTATATTGGGGTTAACAGACATATAAAAACACATGTGAAATATATAATCACCAGAGACGTACGCAATACCAAGAGAAGGCTACTCAACATTGTGTCATAACCTACATGGGAAAAGGATCCGAAGAAGAATAGATATATGTATATGTATGAAAGAACCACATCTTGCACACCTAGGACAAACAAAACGTTGTAATCAAATTTGCTGTGATTAGAAACTAAAAATTAAATTAAAAATACGAGCAAGAAGTAATGAGACATAACTTTAAAAGGCTTTTTCCTGGCACATTCCATTGTAATTTACAACCTAGAGCACGACTTCCATTAAGGCTCTGTTGCCCTAGTGACCAGATTTGGTAAAGGAGAAATGCTGCCGCCTTGTGGCCGTTTCCCGCAAGAGCGGCTTTGAACCCACAGCTAATGGTCACTTAACATTCACAAGGACTCAGGGCTGTAAAGACACCTGCCCTCAAAATTGTGCTGAGGTGGGGAATGGATTAAAAAATTCAAAACAGGCAAATTTTTCAAGGAGATAGTATGAAGAGGTAAATTTTACTCACCGTCTTTTTGAAAAAAGGAAAATGGATAAAAGCTCCACCTCAGGAAGTATTAGACTCATGCAATCTAATCTACAAAAGGTTTCAACTCACACCACTCGACTGACCATCAGCAAAACGTCTACAAACAATAAATGCTGAAGGGGTTTTAGAGAACTGTGTACCCTCTAGCTGCTGGTGAGATGTAAAATGGTTAACAGCCAATAATGAGAACAGAAAGGAGCTGCGTTTGAAAGTAAAAATTGAGGTACCATTCAATCCAGCAGGTGCACCAGTGGGCCTCTCACCTGAGAAGCCCAGAATCGAGAAGACCCGGGCTGCAAAAGCTGCACTGCAGCCTTATTCACAATAGACAAGACAGTGAAGCAACCAAAATGTCCATCCACAGGTGAATGGATAAAGAAGAAGTGGTCCATGTACACAATGGAATATTAGCCGTGGAAAACAGTGAAACACTGCTCTTTGAGGCACCACGAATGAGGCTGGAGATAATCACAAAACATAAGGTAAGTCGGAAAGCAAGAGACCTATAGTCTATGATATCACTTATAGGCGTTATCTAATAACTGACAGAAATGAACATATTTCCACAGAGAAAGGCACTCACAGACTTAGAAACAAAACTATGCTTATCTAAAAGGAAAGGTGGGGGGATTGGATAAATGAAGATTAGCGTTACCATATGTATACAAATACATATTATATACATATATCCAAAAGACCCACCATATAGCAAGGGAGGTCTACGGAACACTCTGTAATAATTTACATGCGAAGAGGATCTCGACATATACAGATATATATATAGTGTGTAGATGAACCAGAGTGTGTACACCTTGGACAAACAACATTCTAAACATTACCCCAATTTAAAAAATTAAAACAATGAACTAGAAGTAATGAGACATAAACTTATGGGGGGTTTTCCTGGCACATTCCATTCAAATTTACAAGCTAGGAAAACCACTTCCAGGACGGCTCTGCTGCCCTAGTAACCAGATTTGGTAATGGAGAAATGCTCCCGCCTTGTGGCCGTTTCGTACAACGGCAGCTTAAACCCAGTGCTAATGGTTACTAAATATTGACACACATTGCAGGCCTGTAAATGACACCTGCCTTCAAAAAAGTACCCTGGGGACCAAAATCCACCAGAATATTAAAAAGAGGGCAATCTTTCAACAAGATAATTTCAAGAGGTATATTGTACTCACACTTTGTTTTTATACCAGAATAGAAAAACGCCTGGAAAAATGATAAATTTTAGGAATGTTTAAAGACATGCAAACCCAATTTACAAAAACCTATCAGCTCACACCAGGCAGAATGTCCATCAGCAAAAATGCTGCAAACAATAAATGCTGAAGGGATTGTGGAGAAATGTGTACCCTCAGCTGTAAGGGGGACGTGGGAAGAGCCACTAATGAAAGCACAATGGAGGTGCTTTGAAAAGGGAAACATTGAGCTACCAGTGAATCAAGCATACCATCTGCTGGGCCTATCACCTGAGAAAATGAGAATCAAAAAGTCACAGGCTGGCAAACCTGTACGCCAGCAATATTTACCATAGTCAACACTTGGAAGCAACAAAAATGTCCATCAGCAGAGGAATGCACCAAGAAGAAGTGGTCCTTGTATACAATGGAATATTACTCCAGTAAAAAATTTCAATTAAATTTAAAAAACAAACAAATGTAAGGAGACATCAGCATTTGTGGGTTTCTCCGAGCACATTCCACTCTAATTTATAACCGAAGAACACCACTGGCGGGTAGGTCTGTTTCCCAAGTACCAGCGTGGGGAACGTAGAAAGGCTGCCACCCTCTGGCCGTTACCTGCAAAAGCAGCTTTAAAGCCTGGGCTAATGGTCACTTCATATGAACAAGTACTGCAGGGCTGTAAATGAAACCTGCCCTCAAAATGTCTTGAGGAAGGCAATGGTTAAAATATTTCAAAATGGGACACATACTTTAAGAAAACACTTTGAAGAACTAAGCCGTAATCACAGCTGGAAAAATAAAAAGGACATGCCTTAAAGCTCAATTTCAACGGATTATGAGACACATGCAAATTCAACCACAAAGAGGTATCAGCTCACACCAGTCAGAATAACCATCAGCAAAAATCTACAAAGAATAAATGCTAAAGGTGCTGTGGCGAAATGCTTACCCTCAACTTTAAGTGGGACATAACCTGGAAAGAGCCACTAAAGAGAACAGAATGGAGGTGCCTTTAAAAGATTAACGCTGAGCTACCATATGATCCAGTAGACCTATACCTGGCCCTATAACCTAAGAAGACAGAATTGGAAAGACACAGGCAGGCAAATCCGCATTGCATAGTATTACAATAGCCAAGATACGGAAGTAACCAAAAAGTCCACCGACAGATGGGTGGACAAAGAAGAACTGCTCCATGTACAGATGGAATATGAGCTAGCGAAAGAATGAAACAATGCCGTTTGCAGCACCATAGATGACTCTAGAAGTAATCACGCAACTTGGAGTAAGTGAGAAAGCGAAAGACACATCTCCTATCATATCACATATAGGTGTTACCTAAAAATTGATACAAACGAAGATATTTCCACAGAGAAAGGCAATCACAGATTCACTACAAAAACTTATGGTTCACCAAATGGAAAGGTGTGAGGATTGGATACATCACCATATTGAGGTGAACAGAGATATACAAACACACGTGAAATATATAATCATCAAAGACCTACAGAAATACCAAGAGAAGACTACTCAACATTGTGTCATAACCTACATGGGAAAAGATTCCAAAGAAGAATAGATATATGTATATGTGTGAAGGAACCACATCTTGCACACCTAGAACAAACAAACCATTGTAATCGAATTTGCTGTGATAAAGAATACATATTTTGTTAAAGATACAAACAAGAAGTAATGACACATATACTTAAAGGGCTTTTTCCTGGCACATTCCATTGTAATTGATAACCTAGAACACGACTTCCATTAAGGCTCTGTTGCCCTAGTGACCAGATTTGGTAAAGGAGAAATGCTGCCCCCTTGTGGCCGTTTCCTGCAAGAGCAGCTTTAAACCCACAGCTAATGGTCACTTAAAATTCACAAGGACGCAGGGATGTAAAGGATACCTGCCGTCAAACATTGTGCTCAGGTTAGGGAATGGACAAAAAAATTCAAAACAGGCAAATGTTTCAAGAAGATAGTATGAAGAGGTAAGTATTCCTCACTCTCTTTAAACAAAAAAAACAGGAAAATGGATAAAAGCTCAACCTCAGGAATTATTAGACTCATGCAATCTAATCAACCAAAAGGTGTCAACTCACACCTGTCGACTGACCGTCAGCAAAAAGTCTACCAACAATAAATGCTGATGGGGTTGTAGAGAACTGTGCAACCTCTAGGTGCTGGTGAGATGTAAAGTGGTTCACAGCCAATAATGAGTACAGAAAGGAACTGCGTTTAAAAGTAAAAACTGAGGTACCAGTCAATCCAGCAGGCACACCCCTGGGCCTCTCACCTGAGAAGACCAGAATCGAAAAGGCACAGGCCGCAAATGCTGCACTGCAGCCTTATTCAAAATAGCCAAGATGGAAAGCAACCAAAATGTCCATCAACAGGTGAATGGATAAAGAAGAAGGAGTCCATGTACACAATGGAATATTAGCCATGGAAAACAATGAAACACTGCTCTTTGAGGCACCAGAGATGAGCCTGGAGATAATCACAAAACATGAGGTAAGTCGGAAAGCAAAAGACCTATATCCTATGATATCCCTTAGAGGCGTTATCTAATAACTGACACAAATGAACATATTTCCACAGAGAAAGACACTCACAGACTTAGAAAACCAACTATGCTCATCTAAAAGCAAAGGTGGGGGAAATGGATAAATGAGATTAGTGTTACTGTACATATCCAAATACATATTATATACCTATTTCAAAAAGACCGACCATATAGCAAGGGAGGTCTACAGAACACTCTGTAATATTTTTCATGGGAAGAGGATCTGTAGAGTAGACATATATAATGTACAAATGCACCAGATTGTGTACCCCTAGGACAAACAATATTCTAGTCTTTACCCTGATTAAAAAAATTTACAAAAACAAGAAGTAATGAGACCTAAACTTATGGGGGTTTCTCCTGGCACATTCCATTCTAATTTACAACCTAGGAACACGACTTCCAGAAAGGCTCTGCTGCCCTAGTACCCAGATTTGGGAATGGAGAAATGCTGCCTCCTTGTGGCCATTTCCCACAACAGCAGCTTTAAACCCACTGCTAAAGGTCACTAAATATTCACCAACTTGCAATTCTGTAAATGACACCTGCCCTCCAAATAAATCCTGGGATCAACAATGGAGCAAAAATTTCAAAAGAGGGCAACTTTCCGAGAAGACAATTTCAAGAGCTATATTGTACTCACAGCTTTTTCTTTAAAGAGAAAAGAAAAAGTTGTGGGAAAATGATGTATTTTAGGAATTTTTAAAGACATGCAAACCCAAGTTACAAAAACCTATCAATCAGCTCACAGCAGTCAGAATGGCCATCAGCAAAAATGTTTCAAAAAATAAATGCTGAAGGGACTGTGGAGGAATGCGTACACTCGACTCTAAGGGGGACGTGGTAAGAGCCACTAATGAAAACACAATGGAAGTGCCTTGAGAAGGTAAACATTGAGCTCCCCGTCAATCAGTCATACCCACTGCTGGGCCTATCTCCTGAGAAAATGAGAATCAAAACGTCACCGGCTGGCAATCCTGCACTCCAGCCATATTTACCATAGCCAACATTTGGAAGCAATGAAAATGTCCATCAACAGAGGAATGCACCAAGAAAAACTGTTCCAGGTACACAATGTAATATTTCTCCAATAATAAATATAAGTTAAATTTAAAAGACAAACATAAGTAAGGAGACATCAGCATTTGTGGGTTTATTCAGGCACATTCCACTCTAATTTATAACCGAGGAACACCACTGGCCGGGAGGTCTGTTTCCCTAGTACCAGCGTGGGGAACGTAGAAAGACTGCCACCCTCTGGCCGTTACCTGCAAACGCAGGTTGAAGCCTGTGCTAATGGTCACCGCAAAATGTCTTGAGGGAGGTAATGGCCAAAAAGTTTAAAAATATGACACATACTTTAAGAAAACACTTTGAAGAACTAAGCTGTACTCACAGCCTGAAAAATGAAAAGGACCTGCCTTAAAGCTCAGTTTTAATGGATCATGAGACACATGCCAATTCAACCACAAAGACGTATCAGCTCACACCAGTCAGAATAACCATCAGTAAAAAACTACAAAGAATAAATGCTGAAGGTGCTGTGGAGAAATGCAAACCCTCAACTTTAAGTGGGATGTAACCTGGAAAGAGCCACTCATGAGAGCAGAGCGGAGGTGCCTTTAAAAGGTAAACATTGAGCTACCGTATGATCCAGAGGCTTATTCCTGGACCTATAACCTAAGAAGACAGAATTGGAAAGAAAGAGGCAGGCAAATCTGCATTGCACAGTATTACAATAGCCAAGATATGGAAGTCACCAAAAAGTCCACCGACAGATGGGTGGACAAAGAAGAACTGCTACATATACAGACAGATGGATTATGAGCTAGCGATAAAATGAAACAATGCCATTTGCAGCACCATAGATGAGTCTAGAAGTAATCACGCAACTTTTAGTAAGTGACAAAGCAAAAGACACATATCTTACCATATCAGTTACAGGTGTTACCTACGAATTGATACCAACGAAGCTATATCCACGGAGAAAGGCAATCACAGATTCAGTACATAAACGTATGGTTCACCAAATGGAAAGGTGTGAGGATTGGACACATTACTATATTGGGGTTAACAGACATATAAAAACACATGTGAAATATATAATCACCAGAGACGTACGCAATACCAAGAGAAGGCTACTCAACATTGTGTCATAACCTACATGGGAAAAGGATCCGAAGAAGAATAGATATATGTATATGTATGAAAGAACCACATCTTGCACACCTAGGACAAACAAAACGTTGTAATCAAATTTGCTGTGATTAGAAACTAAAAATTAAATTAAAAATACGAGCAAGAAGTAATGAGACATAACTTTAAAAGGCTTTTTCCTGGCACATTCCATTGTAATTTACAACCTAGAGCACGACTTCCATTAAGGCTCTGTTGCCCTAGTGACCAGATTTGGTAAAGGAGAAATGCTGCCGCCTTGTGGCCGTTTCCCGCAAGAGCGGCTTTGAACCCACAGCTAATGGTCACTTAACATTCACAAGGACTCAGGGCTGTAAAGACACCTGCCCTCAAAATTGTGCTGAGGTGGGGAATGGATTAAAAAATTCAAAACAGGCAAATTTTTCAAGGAGATAGTATGAAGAGGTAAATTTTACTCACCGTCTTTTTGAAAAAAGGAAAATGGATAAAAGCTCCACCTCAGGAAGTATTAGACTCATGCAATCTAATCTACAAAAGGTTTCAACTCACACCACTCGACTGACCATCAGCAAAACGTCTACAAACAATAAATGCTGAAGGGGTTTTAGAGAACTGTGTACCCTCTAGCTGCTGGTGAGATGTAAAATGGTTAACAGCCAATAATGAGAACAGAAAGGAGCTGCGTTTGAAAGTAAAAATTGAGGTACCATTCAATCCAGCAGGTGCACCAGTGGGCCTCTCACCTGAGAAGCCCAGAATCGAGAAGACCCGGGCTGCAAAAGCTGCACTGCAGCCTTATTCACAATAGACAAGACAGTGAAGCAACCAAAATGTCCATCCACAGGTGAATGGATAAAGAAGAAGTGGTCCATGTACACAATGGAATATTAGCCGTGGAAAACAGTGAAACACTGCTCTTTGAGGCACCACGAATGAGGCTGGAGATAATCACAAAACATAAGGTAAGTCGGAAAGCAAGAGACCTATAGTCTATGATATCACTTATAGGCGTTATCTAATAACTGACAGAAATGAACATATTTCCACAGAGAAAGGCACTCACAGACTTAGAAACAAAACTATGCTTATCTAAAAGGAAAGGTGGGGGGATTGGATAAATGAAGATTAGCGTTACCATATGTATACAAATACATATTATATACATATATCCAAAAGACCCACCATATAGCAAGGGAGGTCTACGGAACACTCTGTAATAATTTACATGCGAAGAGGATCTCGACATATACAGATATATATATAGTGTGTAGATGAACCAGAGTGTGTACACCTTGGACAAACAACATTCTAAACATTACCCCAATTTAAAAAATTAAAACAATGAACTAGAAGTAATGAGACATAAACTTATGGGGGGTTTTCCTGGCACATTCCATTCAAATTTACAAGCTAGGAAAACCACTTCCAGGACGGCTCTGCTGCCCTAGTAACCAGATTTGGTAATGGAGAAATGCTCCCGCCTTGTGGCCGTTTCGTACAACGGCAGCTTAAACCCAGTGCTAATGGTTACTAAATATTGACACACATTGCAGGCCTGTAAATGACACCTGCCTTCAAAAAAGTACCCTGGGGACCAAAATCCACCAGAATATTAAAAAGAGGGCAATCTTT